>NC_051444.1:28019498-28049858 GCF_001649575.2 Kryptolebias marmoratus
TTGAGGAGAAGAGGGAGGAGAAAAGAAGGTTTTTCCACAGAACTGGGTCACACCAGACCGGAGCGTGGCAGGACGGGCCTGTAACAGCTCCACAGCTCCTCCTGTTTCAGCGTTCGGCGCTGACGCAGGGCCTCTGGTATGTGGAGTGACCTGCCTATGAGTTCCATTCACCTCACTTCATTCGCCACACACAAGCACCGCTCGTCTTCCTCGGCCTGCATTTTTCGCTCATGGAATTTTTCTACAAGGAGGAGGCTATTTTAGGTTG
Source organism: Kryptolebias marmoratus (assembly GCF_001649575.2). Classification (NCBI taxonomy): domain Eukaryota; kingdom Metazoa; phylum Chordata; class Actinopteri; order Cyprinodontiformes; family Rivulidae; genus Kryptolebias; species Kryptolebias marmoratus. Next base: position 28,019,767 of record NC_051444.1, read on the forward strand.
AAGACACGCTGAAAAAAAAAGGAAAACTGCCGCCCAGGTTATTGTAACCATCCTGGAATGTGCCGTTACGCATTTCGCAAACGTTCCTCCGTAAAGTCACTGGAACAGATGAAGCACTAATTCAATAAGCTTAATGAGATTCGGAGAAATGAACCATGGGTTTCAAACACACGGCAACAGACAGTGAAGGTAATCGGTTCGAGTAGTTCATAAACTTTTAACAAGCACCATCTCAAAAAAAACACCAAGCTCTCCAAGAACCAACATAAAAAAAAAACTGTCACACAACTTTCTTTTCATGTTGGACAGAAACAAGCGAACTGGACAAACCCCAGGCTGCTGTCTAAGATGTGACGTTTAATGCCATCTCTGCTGAGACTGGGACCACATACAGAGAAGTCGCAACAAATGATCATCTGAATTTCTTCATCATTTTGCACGTTGTTGCTTGCAGGTCCAGTAGAAACTTTCCAGTTGCTGCTTAGGTAACCTCGAACACAACGGTCATCCATCGGTTACCAGTTTCCTCAGAGGTTCTTGAAATATTCGCCATTGCATTTTTGTTTAGTCTTTATTTGAAGCTATGATCATAATTTGCTTGAACCAATTATCCTTTTGGCTCCTTGCTTTTTATCTTTACATCACAGTTCAGCTTTTAATGATTAAATAACAAGCTAATTAATTTGTAAACGGTTGATACTAAAAACCACCAGGGGTACTTGCACCACAATTTGAGAACCATGGGTTTAGACCATACTAATAAAACTAAAAAGCTGATCAAACTAAAGAGATATGACCAAATGTTAGCAGGAGGTTTGAAACAATTAATCAGTGACCTTGATTAACTTGGTAACAAGTAAATCCTTTGGTTCAATACTTCCTTTAATCCACAGAAGCACATACTGCTCGGTGTACGCTAGAAGCAAGTTTGATCCGATTTCCCAAAGGAAGGAGACAGATAAAACAGTGAAGAGCAAAAGCAGAAAAAAAGACTAAAAGGCAAATTTATCAAGTCAAACAAATTTGCAAAAATATCTCAAATCATGTGGGACAATACAGTCCTGAAACAGCACTGATCTGCAAACACAAGCCCAAACAACTCCTTGGTAATTGTGTAGCACATGTAGAATAAAAAGCACAACACAAATAAGTGACTGGCAGGTACTTCACAGACTTTATAATAGGCACAAAAGATTCAGAAATCTGTCCTAAATATGTCAAACATTTGAAACTGAAGGAAAAGCAAAGAAAGTGTACTGTGTGTTGATTGTAAAACCAAACTAGCTGATCACAGTAACACTACAAAAAGCACCGAGACCGTGCCTCTAGGTCTACGTTCAGTTTAAAGTATTTCAAGTCAGTCAGGTTGACTGATGGTTGAAACAAACCCCGATTAAGAACCTACATTCACAGAGTCTATAATGCAAAGACAAATTAGGAGTGCACATTTTAACTAAGTGTAGTTACATGTCTGCCCTGCTTGGGACCGGTGGGGGTGCTGCTGGAGCTGCGAGGTGTGGGGCCCAGTAGCCCCGCGCTGCCCAGCAGACCCAGCCTGGCTGCTGGCAGGCTCCTGGAGGGCATCTGGAACTGGTGGAGGCTCCTCCTGGCCGACAAGCTGCCCCCGACGCAGGCAGCGGTGGGCAGGGAGTTGGACTGACCAAAACGACTGCAGGAGGACACGAGAGGAAAGGGTAAATGCAGCCAAACACACACGGACGCTTTAATTCATCCTGAGGTCAGGAAGTGATACTGGAGCAGTGAAACACAGCACATCAGATTTCAATACGAAACTTTAAATTCTAGCTTTAACTATCCAGCTTCACTTATTTACCAATTATCTTTAGCTGTGATATGAATTCAATCACCTAAAGCAATGTATTTGTTAATGAATGCACGATGTAATAAATGACACAGACAAGAGACAAAAACAACTGCAGTGTGTCTGTGAATGCACCTCCTCTGCGATCGGTACCCTGCTATATCAAGCAGGGTTTTCCTTGGAATGGACCGGAAGAGCCTCTGGACCTGCTGTTTCCATGTCAACAGCCTCTTCTTCTGTGTCTCAGTGAAGGACTGACACACAGGGGGAGGGGAGAGCGGTCAGCATAAACCAAGAGTGAAATAAAGCAAATGAAACTCTCCTTCACGTTACGAGACAATTATTATACATCATAATACAAGTTAACACAGCACTAACAGTTTAGTTTCACAAACACAGGGTGTGTTCGGTCAGAAAACAAACCTCCTCTATGATCTGCTTTGTGTTTTACTGACCTGACTGCACGCGTCACGAGAAAATGTGTTAAAAAAGTACAAGGAGAACTTAAATAGTCCAAGCAGGGTCAGTTCTGAAGTGGATTTTTGCTTCCTTAAAACAACTCCAACATCTAAAAGTTTACAAAAGTTCATGCAAACAGTAAACTTTGAACTTTCACAAGGTTACTCCAACTCAAAGATGATATTCCTGCTGGAAGTGCCCCTGTCTGCAACAGAAGTGCTACAGCTAGATGCTGCTGCTGCTTGTTGCTCTTGCAAATAACAGAAGATTAAAGGAAAATGCTAAACAGATGTAAAGGTTCATAAAAAAAAGCAAAGGTGCCGCTGTGAAACTTGAGGGATTGGAGTGTTTTTAAGATGGCAGAGGTTTGAGGTTATTGTTGTAATATTTAAATATGTTCAAAATAAAACCTTAACCCATCAATCAATATTATATTTATAGATCCTGGGAGTGCCTACCTCATGGATGAGGCACTTGTCAATGAGCTGCAGGTAGGAGCTGATGTTCTCCTCATCCGGCCGTGACACCAGCAGCTGGGTACAAACTGAGGACAGGACAAAGATGACAAAATAAAGGCTTCATCAAAGTTCATCAAAAGTCAGGAAGTCTGTTCGCGGACACTCAGCTCAGAACTCCTCCTACAGCGTTAAAACAGCTTTCTTCCAGCCGGCTTCTCAACTCTCCTGTCCTTGTTTTACTGGAAAAGTTGTGAAGACGGCTCTATTTTGTGACTTCTCATGAGGATGACAACAACTTAAGACGTGTCCTTGTTTCACGAAAGCTCACCTTTGCCCATGACACGAGTGAACTGAGCAGGTAGATCCCCCTCAGCGATCACGCTGGCGCCGGACTCGCCCTCCCCTCCTCCGCCGCCCCCGGAGAGGTGGGCACTTTTGCCCTGTGGGGTCAGCAGGGGGCGCTGCAGAGAGGACTCGTCGCCACCGCCGAAAGCCTTGATGGGAGTCATGATCATCTGGTGGAGCTCCTGCAGAGGGGCGCGTAGATTCCCACCCTCCAAGACATCCTGGCAGACGGATAAATATATAAACATACGGACACAGGACTTTATTTGACAAAACCTGACGACATTTTTTTTTAGAAGAACTGCATCTTTGAGCTACTTTTATGATCTCTTCGAGTAAACTTATCCTGACCTTTGTGCCAGAAGAGGAGGCATCATTGATCGTTTCAACACATGACAGAGAGATTAAGGTAATACTAAAAACAAACTTGCTTTTCATTCACAACTTGTGTTCGCACGCATGACATGTCCCCCCACACCCTTTACAGAGCCACCATGTCTGAACACAAGTGTGTGTAAACCCAAAATACCAAGCAACAGGTGTCATGTTTCCCAAGGCCTACAAATGCAGCGGTAACACCGTTTAAAATGAAGTGTTGGTGAAAAGGTTACATCTGAATTTAGCCGGCCGGAGCAGCACCTCCTGCGGCGTGCCCTTGAATATCATTGTCTTGCTTTGACGTCTGAATGGGAGGGTGAACAGTGGGGGGAGTTTAAATTCAGAGCTCCGAACTCTGGCTTCTGAATTAGGCCGTCTCAGACGCACAGCGCCGACAGAGTGACCCGACTCACTCGGACTCGCACACAACACGAGACGTGAGGTCCTGCGTATGTCTGCAAAGGTTACGCGCTCAATCGGCAGTTTCAAAACGAAGGTTACAAAGGACCAAGGAGCGTGTAGGTGCTCTGACCTTTTCCAGGCTGCGCAGAAGGTTCTGCCTCTCCTTCAGTTTCTGAATGCTGATGACAATCTTGTGTCTGGCTCCTTTAGTGACTTTCTGTAGGAGGAAACAGAACAGCATTAAAAATATGTTGCCAGAAAACTGGAGAAATGGATGATACACACTCTTAGTGTTTAGTGTTTAGTTTAAAAAAAAAAAACCTCAAGATGTCATGTTCAAATGAAGCTTTAACCTTAGAGGCAGACAAAACGGAAGATGGAAGACAAAGAGCTTGTTTGCTCATCTTTATTGAGAACAGCAGAAAGAATTCAAACTGGTTTTAATAAATAGTTTGTTTATATGACGGTTCGGCTTCCTTCAGACTTGAATCGACGACGAGCCGCATTTTCTAAGATAAAGCCTCAAACCGACTGCATCAGACAGACTACTTCATTTGTTTTTGACCCCGTTGTCCTTGTTTTAGTGTGGCTGTTCATCACGGAGTCAGACAGAAAGAACTGGCAGCACCTGGAGGAAGTAAGCCGCTTCCTGGGCAGCTGGAGCGGGATTAAATTTAGCTGCATCCTGCTGTTAAGAATAGATTCCTCAGTGTCTTTATATACTAATAAAGCAGCTGCTGGATTTGTTTTATACCACATATTTCCAACACAGTCAACATTTCTACAAGCTCAGTGCAGCTGAGACGACAACAAACTAACAGTTTTGATTTAAACTTGCAGATATTAGAGCTTTAAAACACATGCTGAAAAAAACAAAGAAAGGTTTTTTTTGCTGTAAATTATTGCTTGCCCCTTATACAGCAGAACTAAATGCTGAAGTCTTGTTTTTAATGTTTTATGAGTTACTTTACAGCTTCAGAACTGCAACGCAGTACGTTTAAAGTTCTCATCGATGGTGTGGCAGTAGCTAAGACTCATCCCCGACTTATACTCCAAGAGCCAGCAGATTGCACCAGATCTCTTCATTAAACTTTTTAACTAACAAACAGACAGAAACAAACAAATTAGGAAAAACCATTTCAAGTCAGCTTCTAAAACCCTAATTAAAACCTAAAGGAAAGGCAATCCGGTGTACCCCTTCTCTAAACTCCTCCAGTATCTTCTCATTTTGTTTAAAACCTGGCATTTGTAGACCACCTTTTCTGTTGGAACATATCAGCTGATCATTTCTCCTTATGCTCTGTGCACCCGTGGACCAAACCTCAGGCTAAACAAGCTTCTGAAGAAGCAGTAAAAGCTCAGAACCAAATTCACTGACCCTGACAAATAACCACCTTAAAAGTGATTGTTATGCGTTACGATTCAAATTTTAAAATGTGTATTTCTTTATGTGTGTGTGTGAACCTGTGCCTCCAGCTGCTCTTCAGTCAATGACATCATCTCATCGTAGGTCATTGTGGAGAACAGGGCGGCGTATTTATGAAGACGAAGACTTTTCAGCCACGCAGGAACATCTGTGCAGGAGACAGCAGACTTCGCTCTTATGCTGAAACGCCGACATCATCACGTCTCCACAAAACGTACTACCAACCACGATGCACAGCCTAATCCATATGTAACAACACACTCCTCAGCTTCCTGCCGGCCAGGTGTTTTTCATTATACTTGGATTACAGGCGCTGTGTTATCGTGATTAGACATCTTTGTATCAATTTACAGATTAAAACCGACACCGGTTGCTGCTCTATTTAGGTTTAATCAGCAGGGAAATGCAGAGACAGCTAGTCTCTTGTGCTATGAGGAGGGTTACATCTGTTGTTTGATCGTTTTCCTTTATTTATTTTTCAGGATCTTGGTGTTGTGAAGTTATATAAAATGTAAGACCATGAAGTTTCTATTTACCGGAATTCAGAGCCTAGAAGAGAAATGTACAGGACGAATGATAGGTTGCAGAGAGCACGTGATGAGATGACGCCATGAAATCCCGGAAGCAACACGGCAACACACCACGAGGAGCAGGGAGATGGAAAGTTACCAGACGGGACTGATGTTTTGCTTTTCGAGAAACAAAAGTACATCAAGCAGGAAGTTAGAGTCAGACGTAGGCTGAGTGCTCTGAGTTTCGGTAACCAGCTCGTCTCCCTTTCAGCGCTGAAAGTGAATAAATGTGTTTTGATTTTAAGATGGACTCTTGGCTGTTTTTGACTCTCTTTCTCCATGCATCTTCCTGATCCCGTGTGAGGACGGAGAGCAGGTGTTTCAGTATTCTGGGAGGTTTTATTCGTCCTTATCAGTGTACAAGATAAAATGCAAATAACCTTTTACATAATTAGACTTAACTTGCTGATTAAGAATGCGTAACCTACAGGATCGATGACCTTTTTTAGTTTCATAAATCCCATTTCTACCTTTTGAATATATCCCCCGAAAATTAAAATGATGAAACTTAGCTTGTAAAGAAAATGCTGGTAACAAGGAGTAAGATTATTTAAAACTACTTATTTCAGAAGAACTGCTCTCTGCAGATATAATTTGGCATCACCTATTAGAGATGATAACTTCTACTCTGCTACAAAAGAAATTAGCAGAACCTTTCTTTTCAAAACGACAGAAACTTCATGGTCAGAGAATGATCTGAATGTAGTGAATTTTTATTTGTCCATCCTTTAACCTCATGAAAATAAGGAATGTGTACATTTTTTCAGTAAAGAGAAACACTGATCTCATCCTACTCACCCCTCATGCCGCTCCCCTCCTCGTGGAAGGAGCTGCGATGCAGACCTGAGCTGCCCCCTAAACCAGCATCGTCCAGATGTTCGCTGCCCCCGCTGCCCGAGGAGGCGATGCTGCTCTGCGGGGAGAGAGGCGCGTGGTCTGGCGCCGGCCCTCTTGCAGTCCGCAGGTCCTCCTGGGACAGCCACACGTGGCCCAGGGGTTGGTTGTTGGGGCCACTGATTGGAGGGGTGAGGGACACGGAGCGCTTTAGAGGGCTGTGCTGCTGACTCCCACCTCCACTTGTGAGAACTGCAAAGCAAAAGGGACAGTAAGGCACCAGGACTAAAACTGATTTTGGAAAAGCTCTGAGTGGGACACTGTAGTTGGTTTAGTGGTGGTATTCCTGTTGGAACATTAGGCTTTTAAAGCCAAAGCCCTGCCAGGTATCAAAGTGAACATTATACCTCCCGTTTTACACCTGATGGCAGTGTGTTGGGACATGTCCAACTCAGAGGGGATCAATGCAACGCAGTTCTCCTCTGGGAGTCCTGAGTGTGTCGAACTCATGTTAAAACTCCACACTTATCCAGACTCAGATCCTCTGAGTTTCCAGTTATTTCTCAGGCCATAAAAGGCCTAAGTACAAACATTTCCTGTAAGTTTACAGAACATTTTCATACAGTGGGTTTTATTTTCTGCATGCTCCAAAAACTATTAAAAACAGACCGTTCATAAAAACTAAACTTTAACAAGCTGCACACATGGATGATTAACATATTTTTAAACTTAGATAAAGTTTAGTAAGTGTTTCTCTTTTCTACATAGCTGTTATGTGATGTGCAGCCTACTTCGTGTTTCCATCTTATTTAAAAGCAATACCGTCTAAAACTCCTGTCAAACCCGAGCCGGTCGAGGCAGCTAGCCGCCCATCCTGAACCTGGTCCTGGTTCAAAAACAAATTCTATACTTTTCATATTTTTAAGACCGCGTAGGAACCTTGAAAACTATTCACCACAAAGCGTTTTCTATAAATTCAACAATCGAATGATTGAACTTCCACAAGGTTTTTGGAAAGTATTTATAAAACGTCAAATCAATATAAAACCGACTGCAATGCAGGGAAAAGTGACAACGTGGCTAATCTCAGCACTGATCTACAAATTAGTTAATGAGTAAATTAAATGATTTTCACAAATCATCAATAGGAGTTGTATTCACTCCTCCAACGTCTTGCTGAATTCGGTCAAAAGACGTCCGTCTGAATAATTCGACTCTGTGCTCGTCAAAATAAGCTCTTAATAAAACCTTAAGTCGAATAAAACAGAGTAGCAACTGAAACCCAAATGTAATCAAATTAATAAACGAGCTCCGGCATCCTAGAGACAGCTCGAGGGTGTAAACAGAACATAAAGGTGCCGAGCCAAAGAGCTTTTTGTGTCGCCTCTCTGACGGGGTAAGCTGCCACCAATACTTCAGTCTCTCCTCCTAGTCCTATATGTGGTTCTCTCACTGTTGGCGCTATGTATAGGGCTTCATGGAGACCGTTTAAAATAGCTGCCCAGCTAACATTTCAAGTTCCAGTCCCTAAATATTAGCTATTTTCTCTAAATACAGTCTCCCGCAAAGGCTGCCTTACAAGGGAAAGGATGGTTGGTATGTGCTGCTGTGGCTTGGACTAAAGCTGAGAGTATGACTGGGGGTCATCTGGATGTTCTATCAGTGGCACATAGGTTGATGTGTTTGGACAATTATATTCCTGAAGTCATCGCCGCGACCAGATAAAACGTCCAAGGACATAGTGGAAAATAAAACCCTGGGTGTTTACCACCAAAAACATTGGCTATACCCATTGATTTGTGACCAAATTAAAGGATTCGATTGGAAAAGAAAAGCCTAAAGCGACGACATCAAACGCCCCGAATACACAGATTCCATTCAGCTCCAAGTGAATCAAAGTCTTGTTTATGTTCAGTGGTGAAGATACGTCGTTGACCATCTCCACCAATCCGGTGCTAGCAGCTGGGGTAACTCTAGTTTATCGGTTGTGAAATCCTGAGGTCTTTGTGTGGGTCTGAGGCTCCAACCAGTCAAAAATACAAGGAGGATTTTTCTTGGAGCAGCGAGCCGGGCTTTAAATGTGCCTTTATTTATAAACCCTCAGCTGTTTCTTTCATCTCGAGAAAAAGAAGGGGGAAAGAAAAAATAAAAAAAAAATCCACTGAGCTCTTGAACTCATGTCTGGAAATATCCTGCTCTGACCATAGTTATGTTCAGATTGGAGAGCCCTGCCCTCCATGTGTTGTCTTCAAGCTCACACGCTGTAGTGTCTGCTCTGCCTCAGGGGGAATCCAGCTCAATACGCTGGATTTCAAGAACATCTCTATTGGAAATGCATTAAAACCAGTAATTAGAAGGAATTTGACCTAAAAATAAATCTATTTAAAATGATTATGCGTGATCGTTTTTGTGCTATGATAAACTATGCAGGTATGTCTGTGATGTCTTTTTACAATTATTGCTAAAATAACCATCTTCTTATCCTTTTAAGAATAAGACCAACTTCTCATCTGAAAACTAAACATCATAGTTTGAGTTCATCACCACAGGAGGTAAAGTTCAGGTCCAGGCAGACGGGCTCAGGTCCTTCAGGGCTCCACAATTAAGTTGAAAAGACAAAAGGTAATTTAACCCTGTTTTAGCCGAGAACTATTGTTAACTTCAAAAAGAGTTTTACAGCTGTGGCAAACCTTATACAGTACGTCTGCTATTATCTCCAAGATCCCCCAGATTAATAATCATGTGTTGGCTCTCCTGAACTGAAAAAAAAAGTCCTATTTGGTTATTCAAATGATTTCAAACAAAACAATTGGTATTTAATATGGAAAAAAAGCTGTTGTTGCTAAAAGCATAAATTGTAGTTTTTAAATAATTTCACAAATTACGTTGGTGAGAAAGATTCAGTTTAAGACTCTGTCCATATGAGAATTGCGTATCGTAAACACGCAAAAGGTTTTTTACCGTTTCAGCCTTGAGTCCACACAGAAGGAGCATTTTAGGAGCTCCTACATGGTATTCTTGAAAATGGGTTAAGAAAAACAAAACTTGAAATGCTGCCTTTGTGTTTTTGTGTAAATTCAACCTACGACTCTGCAGACGTACCATCAACAATGAGTGAACGTTTGGGTGCGCTCATATCTTGAATTACCTCAGACATGGCTGATGAATAATAACACTGCCTTAATTACTACACCAAATAACCTACGGACAAAAAGCGTTCATTCACAAAAAGGATTTTTGGGTTTTGCTCCTGTATTCACCGTTCTCGTCTTTTTCTTCTTGTTGCGTTTACAGTTTGTACACTACGCCATGTTTCCAGCTGTTCAATGTTTTTTTCATGGCAGCATTTTAGCGCCCCCTACAGGCCCGGCATAGTTACTAGAGTGTTTTGGGTCAGTTTCTGCGTATCCATGTGGGTGAAAACATTTCTAGAAATGCTGCAGGGGTTACAAGGATATTTTTAAAAACAACAAATTTTAAAAATCATTTCTGCATAAATAAGGCCTGACTGATTTCTTATAAAAAGGAAAGGTAATAAACTCAGAGGAAACTCATGTAATTACACAACAAAGGTAGCATTGAAATGCACTAATGGTAGATAATGAACAGAAAGAAATCTGAATATTTGATTACAGAACTTGTATCATAGTAGTATATTATTGATGCTGGCGCTAAAAATCACACGTTTGACAGATGCTGGACACAGTGGATGCTTACTGGTGTTATTTCCTCCACTGGTTCCAACTGTGTTGATGGTTGATGGCATTGAGGATGACGGGTAAAGCAGGAGGTGCCCGTTCTCACAGCCCTGCTGCTGATGCCAGCCTCCGCCGATCCCTGTATCCCTTGAATTTTGCCACCCGTTGAGCCGATCGTCTGAGCCGTAACGCTGGTGATGATGCAGGTTGTACAGGTTGCCTGATGACGAGGTGTTTGTGGAGGACGAGGATCCTGATGAGTTGAGAGTGGATGGAGGTGTGGACTGGTGGTGGTGGGGCCCAGCAGGAGGAGGTCTTTCCAGCGAATCTCCCCGTGTGGCGGCCCTCTCCTCCAGGTGGTTAAGCCATAGAGCCAGAGCAGCACGGTCTTCCAGAGAGGTGGCGGGGTGGATGAGAGCGTAGGACAGGAGCTGGCGGGACTCCTCCAGGTGATGGCCGTGCTCGATGGTGTGGGCCAGGATACGTGGCAGCAGGAGCATGTACTCGCCCTTGGCCTCAGTGTTGCCGGGTTTGAGCAGCGGGAGGTGCGTAAGGACCAGAGAGATGACCCGCTCCTTGGGTTCACCTTGCCACTGACTAATAAGAACTAAAAAGAGAGAGAGAGGGAAAAAAAACTATGAGCTTTACAATATAAAAATCTCAGAAGATCAACAAAGCTCAAAAGATATTCTTGTCAAGCTTTAGCTGTGATATGACTGCTGGTTTATATGGCCTCAACCAATCACTGTGATATCTCTCACTGATTGAACAGTCAACATGCTGAATTATCTAAAATAAAGCATTATCAGAGTTTAGCAGAAGAAACTGTGTGTGAGAAAAAAACAAAACAAAACAAGACATGTTCATCAATGCTCCAGAAGTTCCTAAAAATGATCCCATGGTCTTAGATACCCTAAAAAGTTGTTTAAACTCTTATTGGGTAAAATCTGAAAGATGAAATTATTAATACTGCAGCACTACATTCACAGTGGCAGCTGTAAATCAGACTGGTAAACACCTTCAAAATGACCCACCATCTCAAACAATATCTCAAGATCCCACCTGAAATGCGCGTTAGCGCTCCGCAGGTGTTGGGGATGTAAAAACGGACCGAGTTGTGTTTTCTGAGGTCAGTCAGCTGCAACAAAGGTCTTGAATCTGTTTGACTCCGAAGTTAATCAGTTGTAGATGTGTATTTCATGATTACTTTATAAGAGGATCATTAAAATTCAGACATCAACTAAAACATCACCGCCCGGCTTTAGATGGGAAGTGACATTTAAAAACAAGAGGGCACCAAAAAGAGGCCTGAAGCAATAGAAGCTGTACGGTTCTGTACATAAAGCTCTATTTTTGTCCAAGTCAGCAGGCCATTAGGAGTTCATTCCTTTTGTCTTGGACCACATCTATAGTTATCAACAGCTCAAGCCAAGAGCTTTAGACAACAGAACAACTAAATACAAGACATATCAGGAAACAGACAGGCTTCATATCCTGCTTGAGACAAGTGTGGTATAAATATGACTCCAGGGGAAATTCTTTGTCTTTGATACCGCTCTTACCTCTAAAGGTAGTATCATCCTGGGCTGTGACTGTTGGCAACTTAAAATTGCGAGAAAATATGCCAGCAATCGGTTGCAGTCATATTGAATTCTGGGTGTTTGCAACCAGGAGATCAGTGAGCTGTATGTGGCCATTGTTTTTTGTTTGTCTTGGTTTTGTGCAAAGCTTGCACAACATTAAAAAAATAAATAAATAAAAGACACATCAAATCTGCTCTGAAGCTCTTATCTAAGATACAAAAGTGAACGAAACAGGAAGTAGAGGAAAAAAATTTTGGAGGTTATAATGAGTTTACCAGGGATTAAATCAAGTGACTTAAGAAGTGTGTGAAAACAACCATGGAGTCACTTTTCCTCTGCTCCAAGGACGATGTAATCGTCCACAACTAAAACCCATTTCTGTTCAAATACATAAAAGCTGTCATTGGATTCGAGAACATCAGTTTAGGATCTCAAGAAAACCAGAAAAATTGATCAGACTCAAAACAGCACTTGAGTCTTTAAAGCTAAAATGACAATGTGACTGTGAAGTCTATGGTACAACTTTTTAAAGCAGACTTTGAAAACAGCTGTTTGTAGTACTGTATTTTCTGCACTATAGGGTGGACTGGATTATAAGGCGCACTGTCAATGAATGGTCCATTTTCAAACTTTTGTCACATATAAAGCGCACCGGACTATAAGGCACATCGTCGTGCACCTCTCAATTTTTCTAACTTCACGGGGACCGCGCACGCCGCTCTCCATTAAAAATGGACGATTTCAGTGCTCTAACAGAGCTGGTTCGCCTGTATCAGCATTTATATGATCCCACTATGAGAGATCACAAAGATAATCAAACGGTTCAAAACTCACAGAAGAATACTGCACAAGTATAAACGCCTACACCGCTAGCTAAGGTCCGCGCGCCGTGGACGGAGCCCTACGCAACTATAACTGAGCCTTAATGCTGCGAGCGGTGCAGCTTTGAAGTTTAACCAAAGTCGTACTAAAACATTACAACTTCTTACATATATAAAGGCGCTCCGGATTATAAGGTGCACTGTCGTTTTTTGAGAAAATTGAAGGCTTTTAAGTGCACCTTAAAGTCTGGAAAATACGGTATTTACACATTTATTATGCCAGATATGTCTTTAAGAAACCCATGCGATTTGTGCTATAAAATTGAAAAAGTAAGCATGTATTTTCAAACTCTTTAAAGTGTCAACATTTGTGTTAACTAATCTAAAGCCAAAAAAAGAGTGTTCTATACAAAAGATCATACCTACATAACTACAACCACGTTGTTTTGAAGAAAGTCCGAGAGATAAAACCTTGATTCAATATAGTTTAAGTAAATACAGATGGAGTTGGGGTGTGCAGTGCAGCACATATTTTTTTATTTTTTTATTTTGGTTTTCAGATAATTATGAGTTCAACCAGCTCTGTCAGTGTTAGACGCCGGTGCAATCCATCCCATTTCCAAACCAACGTGTTCTTGAGAAAGATATTAAACCCGACAGCGTCCTTACAAAATGTCTGATCCGTAGCTTGCTTTGTAACAGTGACTGCTAAATCAAATGAACATTGCAAGCAGAAAGTGTTTTTCATGAACCATTTTCAAACTAAAGAGAGAAACGTTGCCAAAAAAAGGTGTCAAACTTATACCTAGAGGTCAAGATGCTACTTCAGTCTTATTTGACTGAATATTCAGGGGTTAAAAGGTCAAGAAGTCAAAGCAGAGCGGTCCACGTCCTGGTGAGATAGCACCACCTCTCAGCACTCAAAGAGGAGTCACGGCTCACACCCAGCACAAGTTAAAGGTCAACAGCTAAGAGAAACACATGGCTCACTATTTCACATACGGAGACGACTCCAAACAGCAAGTCTGAGACGGTGTGAGAAACTCTGCAGGTTTGAAAGTCTGGATAAAGGTTACTCAAAATCCAACCCATTCCCCCCGTGACACTGTCAATGAGCTGTTTAACAGGTTTAGTCCTAGAAGAAGTTTTAGTCCTAAAGATGAGAAATTGTATCCACAAGTATAAAAGAAAGGGAATATTAATGGTTAAACTGAAGTTACTTCACTGACAAGAGAGATTAAGATGAAAATGAATAAGGGACGTGAAAAATAAAAGTGTTCAGTTAAAGTAACTGTGCGTGACTTCTTGGAGGTAGCTTTATGGATTTGACAACAAAGATTAAAGATGGCGAAAGTCACTGTGAAGTAAAAACAACAGTTAATTCTGTCAAAGAAATGGGGATTTGGACAGCCTACGACCCACATCAAAATGACTGAGAAGAAACAATGAGTCAGAAAGTCAGATAAATACCGACCCCTCAGACTGAGTCTTTTGTTTGGGGGCTGACGCAGCGTTTCCTTGATGGGAACGCAGACTGCTGGTGAACTATGGTAAAAGTATGCGTGCCATCCTGGCCTGGGACTGCACTCTGACACCCTCTGTGGCTCCAAGAGTCGCTTTCAAAACATCCCCGTGTCTCTGTGTAAAAACCCTCCTTACTCAATCTTGTGTCAAACTGTCCTCTTGAGCTGTACGATGTTAGAAAAACAATGTGATGTTATTGAACGACAACATGAGCTGTGACAAACCCACACCTTCCTCACCCCTCACTTTCTCTTCTGTCATCACTATCATTTACACCAGATGTGGGCATCAAGACCAGTGAGAGACCGTTAGACTGATCAAATGTACTATCAGCATGCAGAACATGAATCAATGGTACCTGAAATTTAATGGACTAAACAGAAAGCAAGCATACTGAAAAGGTAAGCGAGTCACTCAGCCATAAGAATGTGAATGTTTTACAGACTCAACCATATACGTGGCATTGAAACCTATATTTGTTTTCTTGCTTTTATTAAAGTTTAGTTTGATTTCATATGCATATGAGAAACAGTGCACTGGCATTCAGCACAATGCAGTTTCATTTAAAAATTACAGCAACAATCTCCAGCTCCTACTGGGGGATCCCAAGGCCTTCCCAGCCCAGAGAGGAGATCTAATCCTTCCAGTGGGTTCTGGGTTCTCCCCGAGGTGTCCTCCCCGTGGGACGTGCCCAAAACACCTCCACGGGGAGGCGACCAGGAGCTAGACCTGTGCAATAAATCATTTGAATTTTATCATCCGATTCTAGTTCCTAACAAAATTATTTAGGCACTTTCCACTTCACGCCGTCTTGTTTATTCCTTGACTTTCACCTGAGGCCTAATTGGGCAGTTTTAAAAATGCAGTGCAAGTAAAGATGGCAGGAGGAGGAGAGCAGCAGCATTTAGTAAAGAAATAAAGTAGAGTGGGTCTGTTTGTGTGGGAAGGGTGATGGGACAGGGGGAGTCTTGGGCAGACACGTTACAGGGAGGTCCGCCGCAGGCATTCAAAAATTATGACATTAAACACTGAGCACAAAATATAGCAGAACAATATCTAAACTGTGAGAATACTTTGGGAGAACAACTTTTCAGGAAGTTTTCAGTGAGCCTGTTAAGTCTGTGCTGAAGCAGATGAAAGTCGTCCACAGAAACACTCGTTTCCAAAGTCAACGAGTTACCCGTGTTAAATAAGTGTAATTTAATGCTTGTGATTGTTGTTTTTCCCTTTACAAAGTAGCCATGCCAGGAAGGATCGTATTCTAGCAAGGTGATTTTTATAACCTCATCCAACACAACATATTTTGATACCATTAGATAGATCTTTTAAAGACAAATGCAACGCAATTTGAATTTTTAAAATCGGTCCACTGGTTACTAATTTCTTGCCAAAAACTGATCATCAGAATGGGTCTAAATCAGGGGTGTCCAATCCTGGTCCTCGAGGGCCACTATAATGCATGTTTTCCTTGTTTTCCTGCTCCAGCACACCTGATTCAGTGATTAAATGACCTCTTCATGCTCTGCAGAAGCCTGTTAATCACCCATTGATTCACATCAGGTGTGTTGGAGCAGAGAAACAAGGAAAACCTGCAGGACAGTGGCCCTCGAGGACCAGGATTGGACACCCCTGGTCTAAATGAATCCAGTTCTTAAACAGGCAGCAATAGAAAGTCCTGAGTTTAACTTCCTGGATCTTCTGTTCTCACGCCGGGCTGAAGCTGAGGAATCGCTCTGATTGGCTGGAAACTTTCAGGTTATTCCCTCGCAGATAACACAGGAGCAAAGCAGTCCAAAGTGCCAGCTCCCGCTCAGCTCTTTGCTGACGTCTTGGTAGCTTGGTAGCTTTTGGAAGACGAGGGATTTAGTTTGAAAGCTTAAATTCAAGTTGCAGGTCCCACTTCCTCTCTACTGCGCTCCAGATCTGCCTCCCATGCTTTTCAGCTAACAAGTTACCGTCATCCACGTTACCATGGAAACCATAACCTTTTGCTGGGTATTTTAGCTTTGTTTTAAAATACAAGTTAATGAAAATCTCACCAGTTGGCACAAATCAAATTCCCCGTTCAGTAAGTCGAGTCTCCTGCGAACGCAGCCATGTTAGAGCAGCAGCAGGTGGCCGATGATCCTGAGATGGACACAGCATGTCCTTCACGTCACACTCGATTCATTTGTTTTAGCTCATTTGTTACGCATTGGTTATGCGCAGGCCAAAACACCCAAACAGACAAGCGCGCGCACACGCACACACACTTGTGGCGACACATGATTCTCCTCATTCTAAATATAGACGGGTCAACTGCATCCAAAGCCACAACAAGACAGCGAGCACAACAGATAAGACCTTATAAGTGGTTAGAAAAGGGACACGTCAAACAGACAATGACACACCGGCTCTGGATTTGTGTTTGAGAGTGAAAGGAGCAGCGAAGCCGGGGTTGTAAATTGGTAAAAAAGTTGGATTTTTTTGTTTATCAACTACAGCTAATGTTCAAAAACTCAAGGTTATGGTTAGGAAGGGAATACAGTACACTGAACAGCTTTAGTTGTGACTCTTTAGTCAATGTGTTACATGAGCGTGTCAGGCACAACGCAAGCTTGTGTCCTGAGCTTTCTCCCTGTTAGTAAAACAAACACGAGGCTGCTCACCCTGCTAGCAACTTGCTATAGCTTGTGTTGAGTCAACACCACATCTGACACAGCATATTCCCTTTTATAAGGATTGGAGTAAAGGGAAGAGTAATTACCAATAATAAAAAGGAACTGGTTTTAGCTCGAGGGGGAAAAAGGCCAACCATAAAGGCCATTTCAGGTTACCTCCAAGGAAAATAATGAGAGAGATGTATACCGGTAATGACAAAAGACTGGAGCAGTAAAAAGTGTTAGAAACTTTCTGGAATTGACTTCATCACCAAGACTTGAGAACACAGCTTGAATTGACATATAGCTAGGGAAAAAAAAAAAAAAAACTTCACGGATTCTGAATATGTCCATGTTTGGAAACTGCTGAGGGGGGAAATGAGTAGAGAGAGCCGTGGGTGTTTCTTTGGCGGAACAAAGTTCCGAAAAGCAGACGAGCGAACGGGTGGAGTGAGAGGAGGGAGGAGGTAGAAAGGAAAAGTTCCTGTTCCTGCTTTCCGAGTGGATTCTCCAGCTCAGCAGTGGGGAATGTGCTGGCATACCACAGGGCCTGATGCTGAAGAATGGAGTGATTCCTCATGATTCACAGCTCTCCTTAACCCTTACAAACATACTGAACAAAGTCTCGGTCTTACTTTTCCTCTTTTATAAAGCACAGGTTAAAAAAAACATTCACTGAATGTATAAAAATCACAAATTAACCTGCTAGGACGAAAAACAAACAAAAAAAAGTTCACCAATCCTCCTAAGTCTAACATTTCCAGGGAAAAACAGATGTTTTTGCAGTTGGGGAGAGGCTACACATTTGGTGCTTTAGGATCAAATAGTTCCGAGGACTCTTAGTGCCTCTATAGAGTGGTTATAAGAAACTACGTTTGCTTTCACACTGCCAGGAGAACTCAGTGATTGCACAACACTTGGCCAATGCTAATGTACGTGGCCACGTCACCAACAACAACAGATAACGCTGTAGTTGGAGCTGTATTTTGTGAGTCTTTGGCTTAAATTTTGAAGCAAAGTTTGACAGATCACTCCAAACACTCAGAAAAAGTTAACAGGGGCCAAAACTCAGATCTGGATCTGGAAGAGCGTGCCATTGGAGACACTGGCAAAAGTTAATTAACTTCTACTTAAGCGATGGATGCAAATTTTGTTTTCATTAGAGTGAGCGTTAAACTCGTTCAGCCAATTAATTATGTCACTTCAGAGTCCCTCCTGAGCAAAGAAAGCATTTGCTCTGAAGCAGGAGCTTAAAAAGGACCCAATAAATGGACTCATAGGAACAATGAGTGTCATCAGGACCACTAGTGGGGAAAACAAAGCAAACAAGAAAAAAGGGCCAAGCTATCTCATAAGGACTGTAAAGTGGTCTCCTGTGGCTCAGAAGTTCCTAGGGGTTGTAATTGATTCTAAACTGTTTAAACTGGCTCAGATTTTATGTTTCAAACATTAGGTTCAGTAGATCAGTGGTCCTCAACCTTTTTAGCTCCACGGACCGGTTCATTATCAGACAGTATTTTCACGGACCGGCCTTTAAAGGTGTGACGGATAAATACAACAAGATAAAATGATACGAACGGCATGAAAACGGGGGTATTTTTTAAAACATAATAAACGTAAATCCAACGTGTCCTCGCAGCTTTGTTAGCTGCGTCCTGGTGTTGCGTTATCAACATGAATAACAGCCTGTCCTCCCCCTAATGTTTATTTAAGTCCTACTAAAACATTTTGACTTCTTACATACATAAGGCGATCCGGATTGTAAGGCACACTGTCGTTTTTTGAGAAAATCAAAGGCTTTTAAGTGGGCCTTACAGTCTGGAAAATACAGTCATAGTTCTGTCCAATTGGCACTTTTTTAATAAAAGCTGAACTACATTAGAACTCAATTCCAGCAAATATTTTAATATTTTATTTTTAAATGATGATTAGTTTCTTTGAACACTATTTCGTACAGATAGCTAAGTATTTCCGTAAACTCTTAGTGTTGAGGGTTTTTTATTGTCCACAGTCATACGTCACTGTCTGCTTTTAAAATTAACTTTTTTGAGCACTGCATTTCTTTCAACTGTACAAGCCTTTACATTCAACTTTTGCTGTAAGAGTGTTTTTTTAAAAAGACATATTATTTATAGTTTTGTTTTAAGTTTATGTTTCATGGTCCAGTGTTATATTCTGTTTTAGAGGAACTGGGCAACAAATGGCAAGGAACTACATCTAAAACTTTATGTCTAAACTCTGGTCCACTTACAGAACGGTGCATCAACATGCGCTGTTCTTGTCAATGAAACAAGTCAATTAAAATAAAACTGAGACACTTTGGTAAAACAGAAATAGTTGTGTAATGATACAGAAACATCATGATATAGTTCTGTACCTTCGCAGTCCTTGTTTGATGTATTTCTCAGTAGAGCTAAAAAAATTGAATTTACTTTCACAAATTGTTGACAATTGTAAAATCATCTTTAATGTTGAAAGCTCTCAGTTGTTGACCTTTCTGTTTTGTCAACAATAACCGAAACTAAGTTGTTGGATTTAGTTTTTTTGTCTTCCTTTTTACAGCACAAGAAGCAAACACAGGGCTGGCAGTAGCCCTGAAAGTCCTGTGAACAGGGGGTAAAGAAAGTCAAAGATTTCTGCAGAACTATGGAGTTCCTTAAACATTAAACTGAATAGTTTGCTGTCAAATCTAAATCTGCAAGCTTATAGAAACCGAGTGATTGATGGTCCGCCACAACGATGAAACGCTGCTGTCACATTCCAGGAGAAGTCACGAGGTCGGCTCTTTCACGTGGTTGCGTGACGAAAACTGCGTCATTTTGTTCTCGTAGCAGCTTCAACCGGCCATTCACAACACAAGGTCTCCCAGGTGTTTGTGTCACGTATTGTGTGATTGGTCGGAAGTTGTTGTGGGCGTGTTTTTGTTTATGTGAAAAGGAACGTCTTGCAACCGCGTGACCACCAACAGACTTTTTGACATCTTATGGAATATGGCGACACCTATAGTAAAGTTTATGTTCAAAAACTTTTTCTTTTTTTTTTTAAGGAGGACAAAGTAATTTCTAACAGTAACTGTTTTAATCAGAGAACATTTATCTCACAATTAGGGTTGAGAAAAGACGGCTTGGATACTGGTATATGTCGCTAAGCTCTGGATCCTGTGTGGTCTTTAGTCAACGCCAGCTTTTTACCAAAGGCTCCATCCCTAAAACTGGATTTATACACCGCGAGAAGTGAACAAATCTGCTCTCTCTGATGGAGCAGAGAGACGTTCTTTTCAGCAGGGACTGTTTTAAGCTCCAAGAGAAACGCCGTTGTTCATCACCAGGAAGCAACTCCCCCTGCAGTGCTCCTGGTAGACGCCGACAGAAACACAGCGACGGCATGGCGTGGAAATCGGTTAGATTCATGTTGTTACAACACTGTGACAATCGCAGAGATTGAAGTGATTCAGTTGACTGAGGAGGAGGAGATCAACAAGTTATTTCAAGATGTCGGCCGTGGTTTTGACAACCGTCGAGCCCCGCCGTCCGTTCCGCAGCACCTCTGCCCCGGAGAGATTAGCGGACACGCTGAAAACTGGATCCCAGAAGCCAACGTTAGCTCCCAGCAGCTAACACTCCCAGCAGGACCGCAGCTCACTGTACAGCGTGGTCACATTAACCACGCCCACTTCATATTTCTGACCAATCACTCAACAGTTGGGAGAAAAAAGCTCCGCCCAGAGAGAACAGGAACAGAATGTCTGAGCTCCTAGAAGAACAAAATGGCATCAGCGAGAGCAGATTTTCTTCACTTCTCACGGAGTATAAATCCAGCTTAAGGGTCAGCATTCTGGATCAGAACAAGACAGCTGGATTCTAAAAGACGACAACTTTTTTTTAACAATGCAAACAAAAAGAAACATCGAAAGAAAAATGTGTTGAAAATTGGTTCAATAAAAACCAAAACAACACAGGAAGTCAAACTAAGCAACAACAAAAGCAAGCAAAATAGGAAACAGTTGTATTAAAAAAATAAAAGTATTACAGTATGACATAAATGTAAAACAAATAAAATAAGAAAAAATGGTAATGAAAGAGTAAAAAGGACATTGTATGTAAAAGGTATACAACAAAAAAATTAATGAAAAAGACAAAGGATCGTGTTAAAGAATCAACCTGCCACTGGCCTCAACGACTGATCAATACTGTACAGTAATGATGAAGCAGTGATGAAGAGTAGTTTATCGTTTCTGATGAGTACATATCTAAATTGATTTAACATGTCACCACTTCTTCTATCAACAATAAAAGCGGAAAAATTAAGTAAGTATGTTGAACCAAGTTTCCATGATGGGGAAAAACAAGAAATTAGAAATAAGAAACTAGATTTCTAACAAGTGATTCTACAACAACACCAGCTTTAAGTTAAATCTGCATCCAACCGGCCACAGCAGAACATCCAGAATCAATTACAGAGCAGGAAAATGGGTTAGCTTCAGCAGTTATTGCTTTATGTTGTTAAATGGAAAACAAAAAACTAAACTAAACAGTGTTGTAAATCAGCCATCTGTTTTCCTGATCTCTAAATATTGTCATTAACCACTGACTCACACCAGTTGACCTATAGTCTGAACCTATATTCAATCCCTCCAGGATTTCCCGGGCATTTTTTGTGATTGTTGCAGGCTAAAATGCCTGATTTCGCGGGGCATTTTCCTAAAAGTTGCAATGAAAAGTTGTGAATTTTTCTTTCTAAAATCAATAAAAAACTATAACTTTTAATATATAAATCACAAATACTTACTAGCTTTGTAAGATAATTACCAACAAACATTGACATTATCAAAAGGTGCTTTATTTGAGAACTTTGATAGCTTCTAAACTGACATTCATGACCATTTCTGGATTGTCCCTCGTCTGCAGCTCTCCTCACATGTTTTTCGATGCGTTTATGTTCCATGATTACACTGCAGGACGTGCAAAACAGCTTCCCCCCACTCTCCTGCAGCTGGGGAGGAAACTGGTTTGCGACCGCAGTGAAGTTAGTTTTAAGATGGATATTGGATATTCGCGCTCCGCGGAGTTGGCGGCGTCTAGCTCACGGCTGACTCGAAACAGGAACGCTAATGTCGGCCAGCTGTCCCTAAGTGTAGCGTTCCTGTTTCGGGTTAAAACTAACTTCACTGCAGTGTTTTGCGCGGTCCTTTGCTGAAATCTTTGTGGGCAAATGTGAAGCATTAGCGCACATTTTGGCTTCGGTCGCTGCTCCTGCACGCTCCCGGCATTCTGATGTTAACAGGAAGTGACGTCACATCTCTTCTTCGTGAGTTATTTAGGGTTATTTTGTATTCAACCATAAATATTGGGTTAAAGTTGCAGCGTTTTGGGCAAAGTTGCACAAAGTCACGATTTTGCGGGGTTTGCTTGATTTTGCGTTAATAGTTGCGATCGCAACATTGCGAAATCCTGGAGGGTCTGTATATTGATCCTTTACATGACAACACTGGGTTGGTGACAAAAAACCATTAATCTCAACAGTAAGATTTGCAACAAAATGCATTGTAGTTTTTCTAAGAAGTACTTCAACACATTTCTAAGAGTGAGTTTTATTGCAAGAACTCAGCATTTCACACCTGACCACTGACAGGTCTGTTAAAGATATTTACTTCAATCATGTACAAGTCAGTTAACTTTGATCCAAACTTTAAACGGTAAAAAGAGATAATGGGGCTAACCTTTCTTAGGAATTAAGTCAATGTCTTCAATTCGAATAAAAGATAAAGACCTTTCCATGGCCTTGTAACACTTGGTAAAAGTAACAGAACAGTTATGAAGCAAAACTCTCATCTGGTTTTCACATTTTGTGTAACACTGTGTGGGTGGAACTAGAAGGGTTAGTTTAAAGTAAGGCTTTTCCTCTTTGGTGCTTATTTGTTTATTTATATGGTGTGATGTTTGAAACAGAAGCCGATCCGGTTGTGTCTAAGTGCTAAAGTGGGAAGCACCTGCCCGACAATAAGGCATTTGTTGGCGGTGAATGTTTGCGGCTCCCCTCAACAGAATCAGGAAGAGCATCATCAAGGCTTTTGTGGTTACAGACATCCTGCTCCGCTGACTGCCTTACAAGCTGAAGGCTCTTTATAGCGACTGATGACTTTCACAACCACTCTGAACCTCATGGAAGCGGGCCTGCGGACCGAAGAAGTCCATACGGTGCCACTGGTACAACGGAGCTCATTTCAGCTATTTTAATTCGTCTTCTCTGCCTCAGCTGCAGAAATCTGAGGCAGTGTTAATAAAGTTTTAATTATCTCCCTGCTAATCTTCCTTTCAGACTTTTCCCTCAGCTCGCAGAACTAACTAGTTGTTTCGGGTAAAAATGGCGTAAAGCTGACGGCAGCGTGATGGTCTGCAGTCCACCTGTGGATGTGGGCAAAGTCCTCCAATGTTCACGAGGCTACAATGTGGCCGTCGCAAGTATGCCGGGAATGTGAGCCTCTGCTCTGCCACGACTGGACAGGAGGAGCCCACAGCTCTATTTAAGGAAATGGCAGCCCGGGGCCCATCGGTCACTCTTTGTGCGTCTTTAATTCTGTCTTATACTTTGCTTAAAGCTTCTTCTGGCACAGATCAGATCTTTTGTCATCTCATTTCTCTTTGCTGAAAGAAAAAAAAAAAAAGCTACATATAAAAAAAAAGTGTGTGAAAAAACATTCAGTTTGCAGCACATTTAAGATCTTCTTGGGATGTAGTCGTTTTAAACAGTTTAAAAGCAAAAAAAAAAAAAAAAAGCAACAGTGACTAAAAATGTAAAATGTACTTAGGGGGGAAACTGTAAGGGTTTATTTCTGGCTATAGGCCTTTTCCTGGTAATGACAAATTAATATAACACAAGTATTTCTGTGTTATCAGGATAAATATTAGTGCAAGAATGTATCTGTTTGGGGGGGGGTACTGAAAGGAGCAATGAAGGATGCAGATTTTAACACCTGTCTTGACTTTTAAACATCTGGAAACCATTGTACAGGTGACTCCCAAACCAAATAGATTAAGCATCTGATTTTAGATTTGCATTATTTTGACTTTCTGAAGTTCCCCTGCTGGATCATTTAAACTCCGATCCAACCACCGGCTTTGTGAAGACACAATAATCAGCCATGTCACTGACTACTGACACGTACAGGAAACGTGTCTTTTCTTGTTACAGTTGCAAAAACCTGCATCCTGGTATTCACGTGTATGCTACGCCTGATGACCTAATACCAAACGTCCCGAAACGTCCCGAGATGGTCTTTAACCGTGTCCTCACTGGTCTCACGTAATTTAGTAGCAAAAATCCAATCAATATTAGACAGACGGTCAAATAAGTCTGAACCATTTTTGCTCTGCCATATGGTTATAAAGAATATATGCACTGAGATATGCAATGTGTGTGTGCCTCAGAGAAAAAAAGAAAAAATACAGTGTGAGATACTACTAAAACATATATATATATATATATATTTCTCAATACATGGTTCTGACATTTAAATGTGAAATCTCTGATTGTTTCATACAGTGTGTGAGCATCCTTAGCTGAAGGACAGAGCTTTCAGTGTTTTGGCTGTAACACCACATGGGTAAACACAACACAAACACACAGATTCCCACTGAGGAAACACAACAGCAGGGCAGCCTGTGGTCATGAAAGCACCACTTTATGCTCACAAGACTGTCAGCTGGTGAAGATAAAAGCCAACTGGCTGTCCGTAACATCTATCTGGCCGAAAAGTGTAGGAGAGATGCAGCTAAAACGCAACAAAAGGCGGCGCGCGGTCGCCAGGTTAGATCTGCAATGATTCACAATGTGTTGACAATCTGCCACAGCAGAAACCACAGGATGCTCTACAGGGCATTTTCCAGCTATTGATCTATAATTTATGGTGACATCAATTCTGTTCCTCAGTCAGAGGTAGTCCACTTAACGCCCACCCTGACGATCAACCAATCACAGCTGTCTGATGAGGACAAAAAGGAAAAGAAAACAAAGCTGGTCCCTAAAAAGAACTCCACCTTTGACTATACAGAACAGAAAGCACAAACGCCTGTAAATTCAACAGTTTGCACAAATGAGGTTCGCACGTCGACTGGAAAATTGACAAAGACAAATGTCTTTCAGAACACGGGGATTTGATCACAGCTGTCTGAAGACAAACCAGCAGCGGGAGAAGACACTGAAGTAGCTACTTTTAACCTCACAAAAGACACGACTTTGTCAAACAATAGAAAGCGAGGATTTGAAGGCAAAACATGTCAAAATCATTTTGAAATTCAAAAACTGTAGAAAACTTCACATCTAGACTGTCACAATGATGTAAATAATGCCAAAGTGCTTCATTCGTTCAGTTTTTACTACCGTATTTTCCGGACTATAAGGCGCACAAGCCTTCAATTTTCTCAAAAAACGTCAGTGCGCTTTATAATCTGGAGCACCTTATATATGTAAGAAGTTGTAATGTTTTAGTATGACTTTGGTAAACTACAAAGCTGCACTGCTTGCAGCATTAAGGCTCAGTTATAGTCGTGCTTTGTAGTGTCGCGCAGGGCTCCATGCATGGCGCGCAGACTGCACGGTGTAGGCATTTATACTTGATGCTCACGTCGGTGCAGTATTGTCCGAAAAGACGGGGCTGTTTCGTTTCGCTTCATGCTCCTTAAAGTCCAGTGCGCCTTATATATGACAAAAGTTTGAAAATGGACCATTCATTGACAGTGTGCCTTATAATCCAGTGCGCCCTATGGTGCGGAAAATACAGTACATGTCATGTACTTAAGAGTAACTGACATCCTAAAAAAATGTAAATGGTTTATCTATTACTGATGTCTAACCATAGATTCTGGAGGGAGCATAAAACCGAACCAATTTGTGAATTTTGTGAACCAACCACCCTTAGCCAATACAGAGTAGGATTACTTTTTTCTTCTAAAGTATTATGAATACTGTGTATCGCAATTACTTTTCCAAGATTCACATCATTTTTGTGCGATCAAAATCAGTTTCCTTCACTACTTCCTGCAGAACTACTTCCTGAAGGAGTGGACCTGGGTGAGATGAGGTCATCGTTACCCATCAGGGCCTACAAGTCTCCCGCTGTGGTCGTAGCGACTGTTGGCACAGCGAACGGTTCGACTGATGTCAGTTTGTCTGCCGCGGCCAGCAGCCCGTCAGCCACGTGAGAGCTAATGAAAGCATTGTGCCGCCGCTGTCATCGTCAATTCATTTCAGGAAAGAAGGACATCCGAGGCACAGCTGAGCCCGGAGCAGGATAAAGTCACGGCTCAGCAGTCACCGACTGGTAACTTAAAAACACCTTTGTTACAGGGAGCTTCTCTAATGTCTGAACAATAAATTAACTAATTTTTTTTTTTTTTTTAATCATAAAATGAAGAAAAAGTCACTTTGGTGTGTGACTCAAACTGAGCGAGTACTAATTACCCCAGAGGAACAACATGAGCAGTCCATTCGTGGTCTGAGGAGTTCAGGTCTGTATACAAGTTTTTTTTTTGGGGGGGAAACAAACAGCTTTCAATCTGAGGATTAAAATACTTGTTCTAGTAAAAATATGATGATAATAATAATAAGTTAATTTGAACTATCCTGCCTCAATAAACGACTTGGTGGAGACTCCTCAGAAAGAGTTTTAAGCTCGTGTTTTTCAGCAACAAACCGCAGTTACGGTAACTAAGGGGTCTCCAATCCTGGTCCTCGAGGGCCACTATCCTGCAGGTTTTCCTTGTTTCCCTGCTCCAACAGACCTGATTCAGTGGTTAAATTACCTCTTCATGTTCTGCAGAAGCCTGTTAATCACCCATTGATTCAAATCAGGTGTGTTGGAGCAGAGAAACAAGTAAAACATGCAGGACGGTGGCACTCGAGAACCAGGATTGGAGACCACTGCAGTAACTTGTTGATCAGATTCAGTTTTCTCACATTCTGCTCATTGTTCGTTCTGCCGCTCACTGCAGTTTAGGAATAAAACTTGAAGAAATGTATATCACCTGCCACCTTCCAGGCCAGGGTTTTGAATAAGGACCTGTGATGAGAAGGGACAGACTTATAGCTGTTTTGGTAAAACCTTGAAAATAGCTTTAAGCGCAATCACGTGCAATACTGCAAGATGTGTCGGCGCTCAGAGTACCACAGCAAGCTTTAGCTCAGTATCTGTAAAAACCACATTGATGCCATTTTTGCATTGACTAAGGCCGATTAGCCATGGTAGCCATCTTGACTTGGGTCGACTCCAAAATGTTACTGAGTTGCAGACAAACTGGACGTCAAGGTTTCTTTAAAATCTGTCCAGAGGTTCATGACATATTTTGACACCATGACAGACAAACGAAGACAAAAAATTACAAAGAGACAAAACATTATCGCCCTTTCACCTTTGGCAGCTGGTGAGAGTGTCCACATTACCCTTTGTTTTCTGAGCCTGCAGTAGTAATATCTCAGATGGAAGACAAAATGGTCTGAAAGTCATAAAATACAGTCACCAGTTCCATTTTTTAACAATTTGTTCATTGAATTTTTAACATTTTATATCAACAATTACCAACAAACACCCCCCGCCCGAGCACCTACTCCCAACAAACAAGTAGAAAAAAATAATAATAATAATTTTTAAATAATTTTTGATGGAGATAGGAAATTATTTTCTGCCCTGAAACTGTTTGCTTAGTTATTTTCCATAAGTTCAACAAAAGAAGTGGGAGCAAATGTGCACGCACACATAAAATAGTTTTTACTAGGTTTAGGATTTTGATTAGGCAACATTTGTTCACCTCTCGACATTAGGTGCCTCATTATGCTTGTATTATTTAATAGTCAATGCTAAACTGCTTGAAACAGAGTTCAAATTATATACATTTTGTCTAAAACTGTTTTTAATAATTGGATAATTATTAGACAATTTTACCAACAACTTGCTGTACAGATTAAAACAAATTTAACTTGAGTTATTCTGCATGTTACCTTGTCAGTGCAGCTGGGGGCTGGGTGGCTCTCAAGCTCACACAAAAAGCCTACTGTACTACCCAACCACTTCCCTGGGAGCAGGCTGGTCCGAAGGGAAGGGAAGGGAAGGGCTGGGCTCACAGTCTGGACAGCTATATGGGGAAACATTTGCTTCTATGTCTGGTCGGTACTGGTCGAGGCTGACGTTCATCCGTGAGAGTGGTATCCCTCACCTGTTCCCACACCCTCTCCTCGTCCCTTCTGCACACGGACGTGCTGGCAGACGCCAGCACACGAGTCAGTCCCATACTTGTGCTTTCATTCTACCAGAAGATGTAAAATCCCCTCTTCTTCTTCTTCTCCACAGCGTGGTTTGAGAAGCAATAAAACTGCACGTGTCAAAAGGTCACGTAACTGTACTGCAGCCATTACGGTATCAGGTCAAACGGATAATGGAGCTGGCAGCACGAGCACACTGCTGTCAGTAGGGCGTGACGCCCACTCAGGCCTGGATACCAGCAGTGACTCAGTGAGGAGTTATACAGTCAATCTATCCTCTCCTGCTGCATATCAGCCCACAGCTGTTGAAACTGGCCCTCTAGATCCAGCAGATCCCATTGGGTCAGGGCTGACGTTTGACCCGATCCGACACGTTTCACTGAAGAAAGATCGGGGAACCCGGCTGGCCATGGGACGACCGCCGAGTGTCATGTGTAGACGGGTGTTATTTCGTTGAAAGACTGTCTCGGGAAAGGTAAGACACGCAGATGTGGGATGTAACAGACATGACATTGTGCTGTCAGGCTCCATGAATCCCTACCAGGACTGACCTGAAGTCAAACCCACCATGATGCTAAAAGTAATGCTGGTGTGTTTCTCTACAGGATCGGCAGGATCGGTCCTCCTTCCACGACATTTGTGATAATGAACCACGACCCGAGATTGTCACCTAACATGACAACTGGTAACAGCGCCACTCCAAACGCAGCCATCTCTGTGCTGGACGTCATGGCAGCCTAAACGTGGGACGGCGAACCTGTGGTCTGGTTGAATATCTGGTCCCTTTCTAGATGTGCCGGTTCCTTACAAATATAATAATTTACATATCCATTGCTGGTCTTCCAAATCAGATCATTCTTTCTGGGTGCTTAGCTATTTTTTGGGGTCATCAAGTGAAGAACATTATATTCCCATGAAACCAACCATTGAACGACTGCTAGAAGTTATTTCCTGGTTTTACCATTTTATTTCATCATGATTGATTTGTTAATAACTTGGCGCATCTCGAAGTCGTGAATTTTGAAATTCTCAAATAACCACGTATAGCTACATTTCCATCAAAACAACCAGATAGTCATAATTCATTTTTTAGAAACGATAAAAAAAGGTATTAGTTCCTCCCCAACCTCCGTAATAAACATTAATATATGTCAGTCAGTCGCCACAGTTGTTCGGGGTCACTTTCAGTATTCAGAACCCCTTACCTTGGCTTTAGTTTGGCTGTAGGGTACAAATACAGTAGTTTTTGTACAGCAAGGTTTCTGATTAGAGCGTACTGTAGCTTTAAAGTCTGTAACAGTTGGACTAAATTTGGTTTTCCACAAACATAGATTCTTAGCTATGAAAGCTACTGCAGGTTTTTTTTTCTTTCTTTCAGAGCTGGAGGCCAAAGTTGACGGCATCTTTTTTATTTTCTTTAAATTCCGACAAAAATAAAACGGGCCTTGAGAACTGAAGTTGGTGCATGTCGACGCCATCTCATTGTCCCTCTGTGAAACGCTCCTTTAGGATCAACAAACTGTCCAATCAATAATTACCAATGATAGGTCACTGGTTAGAGCGGGTGTAAACACATGAAGTACTGGTAAATAAATACTCACTGTGAGAAACTAAACCTTAAAGATTTCTGAAGCTCTAGATTATGTAACCAGTACCATCATTGACATCTCACCTGCCGCTTTCATTTCATCCATCTAGATCAGGGGTGCTCATTACGTCGATCGCGATCTACTGGTCGATCGCGGAGGCAGTACTGGTCGATCGCAGCGTGACGTTAAAAAATATTTGTCAGCCAATCAAACATCCCGTCACTTGATTGACATACAGGGCAACCATTCAGATGACACCTGAATTTTGACCTTTAGGTCACCGCGCATG
>NC_051444.1:28051513-28059870 GCF_001649575.2 Kryptolebias marmoratus
CTGACATTGAGCTGAAGTCGAGAGCTCATGGACAGTTCTGGAACTTACTCACAGAGGTAAAGTACCCCAACATGAGGAAATGTGCTACCTCCTTGACTGCATTATTCGGCTCCACTTATTTATGTGAGTCAGCCTTTTCCTACATGAAGATCATTAAGTCAAAATACCGTTCCACCATGACTGATGAACATTTGGAAATGTGCTTGAGGCTGGCTGTCAGCAGCTACTGTCCGGACTATGCATCCCTAGCTGATTCAATTCAGTGCAAATCATCAAAGTAAACTCGGGTAACTGCAAAAAATGTAAATAATTTTTTATTATGTGTGTTGTGCAATATTGGCTTATTCAGTTATGCAAGGTACATCAACATACATTGTACTTACAAAGAATCTTTAATAAATTTGAAAATGGTTATATGTTTTGCATTTTTGTATTTAGTAGGTAGATCATTTTGACTTGGTTGTTTTATAAGTAGCTCGCATGCTGAAAAAGTGTGAGCACCCCTGATCTAGATGCTATCTAGAACAGGGGTCCCTAATTCTGGTCCTGGAGGAACACTATCCTGCATGTTTTGGTTGTTTCTCTGCTCTTCAGCAGCTCTTCAAGTTGTGCAGACGCTTGATAATCACTCGGTCATTCAAATCAGGTGTGTCACAGCAGAGCAACACCTAACACATACAGGATAGCGGTCCTCCAGGACCAGGATTGGGGACCTCTGATCTAGAACCTGATGTGCCAGAGGCTTCAAGTAGCTAAACCCCCCATTTCTCATTGCAGTTCCCTAAAACAAATGAATAGAAAAGGGGGAAAAAATTTAAACAAACATTCACTTTAGAATCTTTAGAATCTAAAAGTTTGGAGTGAAAACAACAACAACAAAAAAAAACCCAGCTTTATTCCATTTTCTCCTCTGATCTTTTGGCAAGTTGTCTGGCCCCATTCCTGAGGTTCAGTGCGAGTTCACAGAACACGCAGTCAACTTCCAGAAATAAACTGTTTGCTCATGCGTGGGTGAGATGGAATAGTTTGGCTCCAAAACCAGTGACAAGACTTTTCTGGAGCAGCTCGATCCTCCCTTTTTGGCAAAAATAAAAAAAGCACAAAGAGAGGTTGATAAAAAAAGGGCATGTAGGCGCATGTGCGCTGGGTGGTGAGGGAAGGGGGAAATCACAACCACTGAAGGTTTTCCGCTTTTGTGGCCGATATCTATGTTGTTTCAGGTCTGCCATGCTTTACATGTGCACATCATCACAACAGTCTCTATTACAGAGCACGTCATGATTTCACAAACAGGCAATAAACGTGTACTAACCTACAAAATAAACTCAAACCTTTACACACATCCTATGAATATTAATTAAGACAACTGTTACTTGAAATGAAACTGGAAAGCATAAGGTCTAAATAAATAAACCTTTAAAATTTAGGGGTTTTTTATTTTTCTGTCGTCTAGTTTTGGGAAACTATTTGCTCGTTTCAAAAATTTCAATCAGGGTCCCGTGTTGCGTCACCTCTTCTTCTAACAGCATGTCTCGGGAACAAGGAGGCCCACTGCTGTGGTTCTGATAACCACAACCTGCATGGCGATGATGCTAAACATTTAGCGGTCGTTTTCGTTGTCTCTTTATTAATACTTGGCGTGAGTGAAAAGTCTGAGCTGCAGACATGCCGCTGGTGTCAAGTTACAGAACTGAATTTCCTAGTTTTATGGTTTTCTTTGTAGTAATCTTTGCAGGATTTGATTTGAGCGGACATGACACTGAAACCTTTTAGGAAACGGGGTTTTAAAACAAAAAAGAAAATGAATCTTAGCTCTAAATGGCCCAAGTATTTCTGCCTGTTCATCATTTTGTTTCTTCACCCCACCCATCTGTGCTCCTCCTCTCACACTCAGGAGACCCTAAGCTCCACTGAAGGTGGAATCGGTTTCCTTCCCCCTGCCTGCCCCCACCCCTCGATTCTGGAAAAACCCCTGTTCGACTCGGACTAAAGCCTCACATTCCTAGACAGTATCCCAAACGCTGGAACAGTTGACCGCCTCGGCCAGGAATGCAGACTTCCAGCCCAGGTTTTCGTCAGACCTGGTCATCGGGGAGCACATCAGAAATTTACAGACCAATATGAGTCATTGAACATGGCATACCTTCCCTCTGTGTTAGTCACCTTAAAAACAAACCACGCTTCTATTCAACTACTATATGATATCAAATAAGGAAATGTGGTGGCTCTTAGTTTGGTGAAAACTATTTCGATTAGGGTTAAGCTGCTGGACTCTTCTGAATATGGACAATCTGTGCTGAAGTGAAGTTGTAAAGAGATTGTTTAGTGCTTTAAGACGATTAAAAAGTGGGGGTAATTCGCCTGTTAATCTGCGGCTGCTGCTTTCTGAGCATGATTCTCTTCATTTCTTTGTTTTGCATCTGAAACGGGAGACGGAAAAGCCTACAGAGATGCTTTGTTTTAACTGGAGAGGGTTTCTGAGGCAAGTCTCCTGTGGGGTCAGGTCCAGTCGCCCTCTGCACCCCCTTTGGTCTTCCACTGGAAGTGCTGGAGGACTTTCAGGAGTTTTTTTTTTTTTTAAATCACTTGTAAAAGTGTTTCCAAAAAAAAATGACGCTATGCATAACGAGGGCTGCAGGTTCATCACTCTGTGGCTGCTGTAGATCACTGACGTGGAGATTCCTGCAAATTTCACCTTAAAAATGGTTTTAAATTCAAATAAAACCATTTGTTTTAGTTTCATTTCATCTATTTCTAAGTTAACAACCCAGTTGGAAGCTATTTAATAACTAAAAAGGTCAGACTTTCGATTTTGCACACACGCTACTAATCGTAGATTTAATTCACAGGTCTAAGAGTTGTAATTGGATACAACTAAACAAAAAAAAAGCCAAATGCTGGGTATTACAAAAACAAAATAGACCATATCCTCCCAGAAAAACAAACAAACAAACAAGCAAAGAACCATGGTAACTTCATTATTCATCCAGTTTGAACTGAAAGGTATGTTGTGTTTTTAATGTCATAGGGGGCGTTTCAACACACACATTTTATGACCCAGTTTACCTTCCATACATCCACCTCTTGTTCTCCTGTGCGATCACCAGAACCACAGATTTTTCCACTAAGCTGATTTGTTTCATCTGAACAGCAGTGCTTTAGATGGCGTCCTCCTCTACTTCTTAGCAGTTAGAAAAACGCAAAGCAATAAAATGTGCTCCCTATTTCTAGACGAGCGGTGATCGGTTTGAATATGTGTACTGACACACCCCTACTCGCTGCAGAAAACCACCACAAGGAAACGCCGTGACCCAAATCGAACGAGCTGCACGGTTACTGCAACAAGATTTAATCACATTCATCACTAACAGCTACGGCAGATGTGGAAGTTCTGCCCGAGTCGACCTGGTTGTCCACCGCAGCTCAAACAGCTGTGCAGGCCAAGTCGCTCCAGAATGGAGCCAGTCATTCAGAACACCAGGTCCAGTGTCCTGTCCCGACCCCGCCCTTTACACTAAGCCTACATCCTGTGAGGGCACGGGCCATCTTCCAGACGGTGCTCCGAGTCTGCCTGCCCCAGGGTTTCCAGTCATGAACGCTGAAAAGAATAAGAAGTGAGACTAGGTACGCATTCGTTTTGCTGAATGAGACCAAAAGAGGTGAAAAGTGCAAAGAGAAAGCAGCGTGTGGGTGTTGGGAATACCTCCTCTGCAGCACATAATCAGAAAAACTAATGAACTGAAGAATAACGTCTCAGTCAAAATCTACCTGTGACTTGGTAGAAATGGTGTAGACTTGCCTCTCCTTCCTTGGCTTTAGTTCTGGTGTCATATTGGGCCATCTAAAAAGACTTTAAACACGAAAACTCAAACTCTTAAAGCAGCTGAAACTAGGAAATCCTGGCAGTTCAAAAATAACTTGGGAAAGAAAAAAAAAAAAGGAATAAATCAAGTGTAGTCTGACTCGGCAAGTCTCTTGGTGAGATACTGATCCCATTTATTGGGTTGGCCTCTCAAGAAGCACAGAGTCGCATCACTTTCTGGGTGCCAAAACAAAGCAGCCTCTGAGCGGCTCAGAGAAGTAGGTCACTGAGGATTCCATTCATTTGTACTACACTTTCCAAATAGTTTTCCACTCGGACCAAAACTTCCAGCTGTAGGTTAACCCTTAAAACAGCCCGAGTGCCTCCCCCCCCCCTCATCTGTCAGTCAGATCATGAAGCTAGTTTGTGATAACACGTATCAGCCTTCCTAAACCAACAAACTTCTCATGATTAACCATGTCAAAAATTAGGATTTTAAGCTTGGACTTTTATCTCTTTTTCTCTTTATTTACATTGCCAGTACTATATGTTTCAGAGGGATTGCAGAAAGAGAAAGTAGTGGGGGTGAAGAAATTCTTCCAGAGCAGCGGGTTGAGCAATGATTTCTAGAGCAAAGTTTATACAACGACAACCGAACAGCAGTTTCCCGTCAGGTGTTTACAGATGTGACAAGACCAACAGTTCAAAAAATAAAAAAAATAAAAAAACATTTTAACAGTTTTATTCAAATATAACAGCGCTGTAAAAAAAATAAATCAATAAATCAATACCTGAATCGTTTTAAAAGCAAGACAAAAAACTACAGATATATCAGCCCTTAAGCTGCCACAACATACCAGAGGGATCACGTAACTACACAACCTTCTTAGTCCCCCTCTTTTCAGCAACATGTGTCCTCATGTTAGGACTCCAGCCTACTGTAGCTGAATCAGCGGATGGGAAGCAAACCCACACCTGAAGGAGAAATTGGCAGGGCGAGGCCCAAATTTCACGAAAGGTTTAGGTTGATTAGATCTTTCACTGTCTGTGGGAGCACCATGTCACCGGTCAGTGTGGAACATGGCGGGGAAAATTGTTTTCAAATGTATACAGTATGCCAAAAAAAAAAAAAAAATTAATTATCACAGACTGCTGACCAACAATTAGCTTAGAGGCTAACCTAATATTGAAAAGCTAACGCAATTAGCAATGTGTTAGTCGCTGAAATCTGTGCACAAATGAAACGTTTCAAAACAGTTACATTACAATCATTTTAACTGTTACTTACAGACATATATTCTTCAGGGTTAAGCAAAAAAAAAGATGAAAAAGGTGTGAAAACACAACTTTACTGAACGTGTTTGCGCTCCAGTAACTCTGCCAGGACAAACAGCACCAACCCCGCTGACTCTTAAGAGTGGCAGCACAGATTAACAACGACAAAATCAGTTTGTGATAATTGAAAACCGATTCAGGATCCTCCACGTCCACAACGGGACGGATTTACAAACAGGCTGGACTTCTACACCCTGCAGAACAGAACTGCGACGCATCAAAAACACAAACGTGGGAGGAAACCCACGTGCAGGAGAACATGTAAACTCCGCACAGAAAGGCCAGTAGGGAAACCTGTGACCTTCTTATTGGAAGACGGCAGCTCTAACCACTGCTCTGCTGATTTTCACGCTGTACCCTTACTTACATCGATTTCTATAGTTGGACCGAGTTTTGTTTCCACCTAAACTCGACAGAAGAGTCACTCTGGGAATTTGAGATTCGTTCAGAAGATGAGATGTCTTTGATTCTGATTCGTCCAATAAACTGCATTCTGACTCATTTAGGAGCCAGGAGAACCTGTTGAGCAATGTGTCCTTACCCTCTGTTGCCTCCCCCTACCTTCGAACTGCTTTTATCTTCAACACCAGGAACAAGCTCGAGCTTGGGAGTGGTGGAAGAGGACATTTCATAAAGTCAGCTTTGAGCTCTCCAGTTTTATCTGACTGTGTTAATGTCAGCCACAGGCGACCCCCTGTAAATCCCTTCTTGGGGGGGAGGGGGGTCCTCTAATGTCTGAGAGCGCCACTACGGGACAGGGTCACGCCGTTTCGCCGCCGTAATCCACGCAGACGCTGCGGCTGCCACAGGTACGCAGAGACTCCCACTCTCGGCGCTTCGTTCTATTTTTCATGAGGCCAGGCGGTTGCCAGGGGTTTTTGTTACCATGGCCATGGTGCAGTGTGATGCAACAAAACCCAGCCAGAACCCCCCCACCCGTCCCTCCCATCCCTCTGGGTGTTCTGGCGCAAGACCAACTCCGGGAGAGCTTTGGGACTTAAAGGACGGCACACCAACGGGGCTGACGTCTCCGTCCAGTTGTGGAGCGAGCCGAGTTAACGCCCGTAACATCCTTCCACCAACGGGTCGCACAAAGGCTTCAGTTCAGCACGGGGACTTCAACTGTTTGTTATTTTTATTTATTACTGCCTCAGACTTAAGAGTTGTGCGTTTTTATTTCATGAAACACAGCTCAAACACTGAAAGAAACAATTCTGTACTCATAAACAAAGCAAAGAATCCAGTGTGAACGCTGAAAGGACTCTGCTGAAGCTAAAACAATCAGAACAAAAGCTACAAGTTAAAACCAGCAGAACAGTAGCCAAAAACTAAAACAATCAGAAATCACTAAAAGCTAAGCTAAGAGCTAAAAAAAACACAGCAAGTATGCAAAAAAATAAAAAGATTTCAGAGTGAACAAAGTTTTTGAATTGTTCTTGATGCATTCCCATGACGAAAACAAGTCAATAAAGTTGAATATTTTAAAAGGAATAAACACCAAAAGCTGTGGCTGCAGTGTCCTATACGAGCCGAACCTTTTGACACATGAATGGCTGAAATAGCTGAAAGTATGCTGACGTCACTGCAGTCCAGAAAAAATAAATAACTAAATGTACGATAGAATCTATAAAGAGGAAAGCAATAGTGAGAATGCCGAGTCAGCATTCACACAATTCAAAAACAGCTACATTTTTATAAAAGTTTATGAATGAATTGCAGTGTATGTCTGGTTCTGATCAGAAAACACAGCAGTCTTCTGAAAACCTGCAGCCATTTTCTTCCAATCTGAAAAGGGTCAAATGTGCACACAGACTCCCAGAACCCAGAATAAGGGTGTTGGAGTTGGAAAGCAAATCTCTTTTATTGGTGCCTCTGTATGTGTATGTGTATGTGTGTGTGTGTGTGTGTGTGTGTGTGTGTATGAGGCTTCAGGAAGCTGTCCTACCTGGATTGTTGGCCTCTCCTTCCAGGACCTGCAGCTCGGTGCACTCGGCGAGGGAGTGCTCCAAGCACAGCTGCAGGAAGCGGGCCTGGGTCCGGCTCACCCTCTTCAGCAGCGACAGCAGGGCCACCGTCTGCTCGCACTCGTTCCACCCCTTGAACCAGCTGGCCAACACGCCCACCTGGTCGCGAAACATCATGGTCCGCGAGCGCCGAGCACGACGAGGAGGGGGGGGGCGCTGAACGTGGAGGGCGAGGGAGAGGAGGCGAACTCACAGGGCTATCTCCCAGGCTTCAAATCGGCGGGCGGCACTGGCGGCGGGTGGTTGGGACGACGGCGGCGGCGTGATGATGCTGACTTACACCATTCTTAGTTGGGACACCGGTGTTGCTGCCAGGCTGGAGCAGAGACACTGTGCCGCCCGCAGCAGAAGAAGAAGAAGCTGTGGATTTCTCTTCTGGAGGGGTCTCCTCTCGTCTGATAGCTTCCTTAGGCAAGAACAAGGGCGTTGGGCGATCTGAGCTGCCGGGTCCACCTCAGAGGGACTGGTATTTTCGATGAGTCAGCTTTTCTCCCAGCTCAGGCTGTGTCACATCAGCTTCGGCCTCTGGCATTTTTTCTTTTTTCCCTTCAGGGGATCCCTGTCAGTCCTGCAAGAGGATGGCAGACTTTAGAAGAGCAAAAGCATACCTCCCAGTTAAAATGCCTCTCTCTCTCTCTCTCTTTTGCCTTGCTTTTAGAGACACCAGAGGCAACTTTTACAGCATCGGATCTGCTGCAGAGTCCCTGTTGCTGCCGCAGAGGGACCGGGGGGGAACCGGGGGGACAGCAGCCTCCACACAGAGCACGAGCCCCTGCTAGTCACCGCCGAGATAAAAATAAATTAAAACAAAACAAAAAAATGTTTTCGGTATCCACCCGTTCCCGTTCCTAAAATGACAGCTGACAGTGGTGCTGAATCCCTTTTTTTTTTTTTTTTTTTTTTCCTTTTCCCGCAAAGGACGCCGGGTTACCGCCTGGGACCATGGAGCCGAAGGAGCTGCAGTCCTGTCTAAAACTGTCACTTTGCTTCATCAGCACGCAGCCGGCGCGGGGGTGGGGGTAGGTAGGGGTCTGTGTGGACGCCTGCACCACCTGTACGCATTCACCTCCCCCCCTCCCTCACCGACGGGAACTTTCCTCCGGTCGAGCCCCGGACAGCGGCGGCGGCAACTCCGGACCGAAGTTGGCCTAAACCCGGGTAAAAGGTTGGGATGCCCCCCCTCCCCCTCCTCACAC
>NC_051444.1:28060004-28067477 GCF_001649575.2 Kryptolebias marmoratus
TTTTTTTTTTTTTTTTTTAAGAAATACGGACTGGTTCGAGCTCGAAGGGTAAAAAGCAGAGCGGGCTGAACGAACACTCCTAGCTAGTCGCCTGGATACTGGGAGGAAAACAGATGAAGGTTCGTACCTGCTGGCGCAGTCCGCATCGTTGGCTTCGTGTCTGGACCAGCTTCCGGCTCACGTTTGGGTTGTTTTTTGAAATTATTATTATTATTTATATATTTAAGGGGAGCGGCGCCCTTTCACTCCGGGTCTGTGGGACTCACCATCCTGACTAACTTTGTGCCTCTGCTTCCCTTCAACACAGACTCTTCTGCTCTGGGAACCACTTCGGTCAGGACCGGCGGAACTTCCGGCTCTCCCGTTTCAAAATAAAAGCTACCAAAGAAATGAGCGCTTTTACGGTTAAAAGGGCGAGCCTTTCTTCATTGCGTGTCGCCCGCCGCCTCTCGTGCTCGGTGCGTGGTGTGAATGGCTCTCAGCTACCACCACGCCAAATTTTAGGTTAATATCTGCAAAACTCACAGAGTTATAGCCATTTCTGTGTTGACCGGGGTCGATTAGCTGCGACTTCGTTGTAGTCTTTTTTTGTGTTTGCCATGGTCAGCTGGTTGTGGCAGCCATCTTGTATCAGGTTAACTTCAAATATTTTAGGGTATTTGTCCTCCATGAGTCCTCTCTGTAGGTTTCATTAAACCTTGTCCAGTGGTTCATGGGATGTTTTAGCAGCAGGCAGACACAACCAAAAACATTAGCACACAATTAGTGCTTTTACAAAAAAAAAAAAAAAATCAGGGGTCTGCAAGCTGCAGCTCCAGGGGCCCCATGTGGCCCTTCAGCCTCTCTGAAGAGGCAAAAAGTAAGACAAACCCGTTTGTGTCTAAACCTGCAACAGAAAAGCGCAGTTTCAGCAATTTTCCTGTCCATCCTGCAGCAGAATGGTTCAAGTAATGATACGAGTAGCTTGTGCTCCTTTTGTGCACATTTCCTTTTTTAAAACAAAAAAAAACAATGATCAGCAGACATGAGTATATCTAAACTCAGCGTGTTCACAGCCTCCCATCATCGCAGCACCACAATGAGCTAAGTGTTGATTAAAACGGGTTTAAAAAAAAGAAAAGATTCTGTTTTTACTGTCGAGCCGAAGGCTTTCTGGTTTTAGCTTGCCCTCTATTTCATTTATGCGACTTTCTGAAATAGGTTGGGATTCCCCTCCAGCACTGCTAGAAAGTTACCACCATTCAGCATATTTGCAGGAGCAGGTTTTTTTTTACCAGTACTGGAACTGACAAGAAAATTTGGGAAAAATGTAAAACTTATGATATGAAACTATTTGTGCCTATTGAGTGAAAAATCAAAAATATGAAAAGCATTTGTGTTCAAAACAGTGAGCGTTTTACTGATTTCCTTCAGTGAGGTGTGTTTTCTGTTTAACATTTGTCCTGCAGGAGTTTTTATCGTACACGTAGTACCCATACTGACCCGAAATCTTTTGTTGAGTAAAGCTTCTTGATGCAGAGCAAATGTCCCAGACCTTCGCCTAAAAAAGAAAAGAAAAGAAAGAAAATTTCTGAATTAATTTAAGGTTTCTGGTTTCTTTACTATTCCCAAGAGCGCATTTGATTTACAGCTGGACGTAAAACAAGAAAGAGATGAAAAACTCCACATAATTGTGTTTACGTGTTGTCATTTAGAAAGCTGTTATCTGATGGAAGAACAGACCTTTGTTCTGGTCTGGTTTTTACATTTTAACTTAAGGTTTTATTAGCCAGTCAGACTAAATCCCAAACTATTTGTCTGTGTGAAACAAAGTTGCTTACTTTTAGGTCAGGTATGTCCAGAAACATCTGTTAAAATCAAGTATGAATACAGAAATATTGAACAAAAAGTAATGTTTTGGGTTGATTTTAAGCACTTTCCGCAAATGAGTGAACCCTGTTTGGAAGTTTAAAAATGTAAAAAAGTGCAACAAAAGCGTAAACCCCCAAGTGATGGTGGACTTATTGTGAACCCCGTACATAGCTGCAACGTTTCAGTGGCGGTTGTTGGCTTTTATTTTGAAGGCCGCGCCGGCCGGCTTCCGGCTGCGTGTCGGCCCGTTTGACGCGGAGCGGGGTTCGCGCTGCTCGCTTCCACATGCTAATCATTAACGGCGGAGCATTACGTCAGGGGCTTGGCAGCGCGAGGAAGCACCGAAATAGAGTGTGTGTGTGTGCGTGTGTGTGTGTGTGTGTGTGTGTGTGTGTGGAGGGCCGAGCAGCGAGTTTGGACAGTTTTTAAAGTGGAACAGGAACACCCTCCGATAGATTTAACATTTCCATCTCTTTTCAAGCTTCACTCTCTCGTGAACACTGAAATTCACCTCTGAATGTTCTTTTTCTGAGCCACAGGAGAACACTTTGAAAGCTTTTTACTTGGCTGCATTTTTTTTTAATTCTCCCCTCTGCTCTTCAGAATGTGAAAAGAAAGCAAATAGAACCGGCTGAGATAAATATAATCGGGTTTTTAAGCTGAGTCCAGTTTGATTCCTTTTAACACTGCTGCAGCCTCCATGTTTGGCTGCTCAGAGTGCAGTGGTGGCTCTAGGGGGGGGCACGGGGGGCAGCAACCACTGGATAAAACCAGCTTATCACCCTGATTGTCAGCTGTTTGGGTCCATTTCGTACGAGCCCACAGAACGTCAGTCTCTATCAC
Source organism: Kryptolebias marmoratus (assembly GCF_001649575.2). Classification (NCBI taxonomy): domain Eukaryota; kingdom Metazoa; phylum Chordata; class Actinopteri; order Cyprinodontiformes; family Rivulidae; genus Kryptolebias; species Kryptolebias marmoratus. Next base: position 28,062,699 of record NC_051444.1, read on the forward strand.
TGGTTTAGAGTTCGCTCGAACCCCTCTTGAGAGGAGACCGTTTAGGTCCCCCCCAGCCATCAGTAACGGAGGGGGTCAACCATGGCAACGGAAGAGCCGTTTGGGATGAAGAAGTCACGGCTTTCAATGCATTGGTACATATTTATGCCCCGCAGACAGGCAGTCTGACCCTGGGTTGAGCTAAATTAGCCCCAATAAGCAGCAAACTGAGGGGGGCGGGACAAGACAGCTGTCAATCATTCTGTACCAAGAAAGGCTTTAAATGATTGGGGCTGAGAAAAGTTAGCCCTTTGGAAAGACTCTGGGGTTTAATTGAGACTGTAAATTTCACAAAATGTGATGTGAATTTGTGTTTATTAGGTATTTTAACATTTTTATTGTAAACATTAGGGAGGTCTTAGGCCTGCTAGCCCACTTATACCAGACCGACGAGCAGGGGGAGTTCAGTCTGTCGGTCCACATGTGTGTTTTCAGACTAACCCGCCTCTCCAAAACTGTCTGTACTGTTTAACCAGTTTCTGGAAGCGGAGGACTCTGACGCGACATGACAACCCTGCAGTCCGAGCGATTTGCCGCAGCTAAACACGCCCACCAACGTCTGACCAATCGCACGACACCTGGCAGAAACCCCTCTGCGAGGAAAAACGTTTGTCCGGGGGGGCTTTGCGTCGAGAGGCGGCAGACGGAGCTGTCACGAGAACAAAACGGCGTAACTTTCGTCACGCAGAACCACGCGAACGAGAGCCGCTGGAGGACGACAACAGCTGCCTTCGTTCTTCCTCCAGCAGCAGCTTCGTCCGTCACGTGGCTCAAGCCTCCTCCAGGTTTTCTGCAGATTTAGCCGAGGGCTTTGTTTACGTTGGGTGTGTACCTGCATTTCGAAACTACAAGAGTAAACCGTCTCAAACGACATCGTTTGATATAGTTTAGGATCTCCTTTTTAATGCAAAGAGAATTTGGTAATATAGTTAGGTCCTTGGGTAACAACTGGTCTTAATGTCAGGTTGGACTGCATGTCTGTAACTAACCACTTTTAAAATAGGACGTAAAAAGTCAAATTGTCCTTTAAAAAACAATAAAAATGAACTGAATAATAATAATGAATGACCCGAGGAAGAAGTTTAGTTCCTGTATAAACTTTCTTGAGATGTGCTGCTGCCATAAAGTTCATAAATATACACATTTTTTGTTTGTTTTTCCCCCAAAAAAAGTACAATTTCCGACTTTTAACATTTGATAAGTTTGTTATGTTCCACTTGGAATAAAACATGGCTGTATGATATCACTGAATTCAGTTTTTATTTACATTACACTGAGCATTTCCAACTTTTCTTCTGCAGAACTGGAAGAAAATCTGTGAAATGAGACAGCAACTTTACCTCATAGAGGTTTAGCATCTCTGGGGGTTAAGTTAAGTTAAATTAAGTGTGTTTCTGGATGTTCGACTTGTTTTTAAAATTGATCCTACTATGGTAACCCGACCACTGAAAACATTTGCATTTTTGTGTAAAGTGTTTTCGTACCTTTTGCAAATAAACATCATGATTTATAAGAAAGAACTTTTAGAGGATGAACGACTTTCACTGAAACCCGCAGACTTTAAACATGTGTTGTTATATATTACAGTCAGCCTGTGTCAGAAAGCTGCACTGAGGTAGTGAGACAAACGACAGGCTGAGGGAGAGTCGCCCTCTGCTGGTAGTTTTAAAAAGCAGGCTCCAGGTAATAATGCCTTCCTCTTTATCTGAAGAGAGGCAGAATCTGAATATTAAAACCCACCGCCTAAAGGGAAGGCGGACAAATACTTATTTATATATATATATATATAAAAACTTTATAAAAAATTTTTGTTCAGTATTCTGCCCCTTCCTGTTAAATTAATTATTTCTTCCTCCACTCGTTATTGTCATGGTTTAAATTACAGTGTAATATAAACGCAGTGATAAAACACTCAAACTGCTGTAAACCTCTTTAAATTTGATTGACGCGCACGAGGGGAAACTCCGTCGCCTAGCAACCGCGTCAGGTGACCGTGTCGCCCGCCCGGGCCGAGGAGCAGCCTTCACGGCGCTTCGTGTAATAAGTGCTGAAGTTTAAACATTTTTAAACCCGAGTCCATCAAAGTGAAATTCTACTGACACAGACGCTGTTAAACGCGCTCCTGCTTCTGATTTCTGACAGGTTTTTTTTTTTTCGTAAATTGTTGATTATTTTTGAAAACGGAGCAACTTCATTTGGTTTGAATTCGCACAAATCTGTACAGAAATGAGCTCTGACCTTAGAAGCATGTCCCTGTGTCAAATTCTGCACGGAGTCTCAGCCAACAACAACAACAAAATAAATAAATAAATAAATAAAGTAAACAAACGGAGGGCGCGGGCGAGTGCGAACGACATTCTGCGCATGCGTGGCGGATAAAAGGCGCGCCTTGGAATCTAGGCGTTCATTAGTCATTCCTCAGACCCTCAGAGACAGTTCTATGTTCGCACCAGACAAGACAACTGCATTTCAAGGTAAGAATCCTGTGATAGAAAATACTGATTTTAAAATGCAAGAACAAATGAAAGTTACCGCGCTGCCACCTGTGGAGCCCACAAAGCCGCCAAATACGCTAACACTGACGGAAGGCCCTATGCCTTTCTTTGACGCCGCCCGCCTGAGAGCTCGAGCCCCCGGGCAAAAATCCTCGGGAACACTCAGCGGATATGCCAGCGCCCGGTCCAGCTGCCCCCCAGCCCCACCTGAGCCTGAGCAGGCGGCGGATGTGAAGGCGCTCGTCGCGGCCGTGCTGGAAAGAGCGGTCAAAAAGTCCAGGTACGTTTGCTCTAGCGAGGTTTGCGAGGCCATCAACGAGCAGCTCCTTGGGCTCGTTCTCCCGCAGGTTCTGGCACGCCATCCTGGCGTCGGCAACAGCAAAGGGCCCGAGCTTCACCGAAAAATCTTCAGGGCCATCTCTAAAGCGTGTTCCCTTTCGTACAAAGACGTCCTGCCCGCGCTGGCCGCCAACAGCCCGTTCTTTAACACCCAAATCGTCTCGTGCTTCATAAAACAGTTGCTTAAACCTCCAAAGAGCGCCGGATTTTTCAAAAACGTCCTGGGAGCCGTGACCAGACCTTTCAAACCAAAGCAGCCCGAACAAACCGATCGTCACGGTGAGGACGCACCAGCTCATCCCGATGTTAAAACCGGAGATGAGACCCATAAACAAACAACTGAAAGCCCAGAACCCCCGAAGCCGTCGACACAAGACTCCACCGCCGACGTGGGTGAACATGTCCAAGCTGTCCCAGGAGGAGACGGCGACCTCCAACACAGTAAGGACAAAGCCAAGGAGAGGAAGAAGAAGAGGGTGGTGGTACTTGTAAACAAGCTGGTGTGGCGGATGAATAAAAACTTGGACAGCCGTTTCTCGGTGAAGAACTTGAACAGCATCACCGAGCGCCTCTCTCAGCAACTCTGGAGCAAGGTTTCGGAAGAAAAGTTTCCGTTGTTCATGGATAACATGCAGGATCTCCTGAAGGTCATTTACAGAGACCTCACCATCGAGTGGCACCACCCAGAAACCATGCTTTTAGTCCTGTCTTTGGAGCAATCGCTCATCGACAAAACCTTCGTCTCCATCGTTAAGCACCAGCTGTTAAATCAAAAAAAAAAGTAGGTTAAGGAAAAAAGAACTCCCCTCCACGATGGCAGCCCACACGTTACGCAAGAGAAACTGTTGCTTCCTTCCTTTGTTCCGAACAAACTTGTTAAAAAGTTTGTTTAAATTATAACATATCATTTCTGCTGGTGTGGCATTTACACGTTCTCCCTCTGTGGGTTTCCTCCGGGCACTCCGGTTTCCTCCCACAGGCCATAAAACATCCATGGTACTTCCAAAAAAAAAAAACGTACAGCACAAACTCTCTCCCTATAGAAACGTGTTCAAAGTGCAGGTGCAAACGATCGGTTTCCACACAGACAGACGGGCATTTCTGGTCCAGCACCTGGTCGTTCCTTCTGGTTTGTCTGCCACATTTAATTTGATCTTATCGGTTAGTTTCCTTCTTTTTCCTGTCCCGTTCCAGACCTGATGTTTGGGGAGAAAATAAGAATAATACAAAACTCTGAATGACTGCTGATGAAGGCGAAACGAATACAGCTAAAACAAGAACAGAAGCTAAAAGTAACAAAAGGCTAGTTAGAAGCTAAAAGTAACAAAAGGCTAACTAGAAGCTAAAAGTAACAAAGAGCTAGCTAAAAAGAATAAGAGGCTAGCTAGAAGCTAAAAGTAACAAAAGGCTAACTAGAAGCTAAAAGTAACAAAGAGCTAGCTAAAAAGAATAAGAGGCTAGCTAGAAGCTAAAAGGAACAAAAGGCTAACTAGAAGCTAAAAGTAACAAAGAGCTAGCTAAAAAGAATAAGAGGCTAGCTAGAAGCTAAAAGGAACAAATGGCCAATTAGAAGCTAAAAGTAACAAAAAGCTCGCTAAAAAGAATAAGAGGCTAGCTAGAAGCTAAAAGTAACAAAAGGCTAACTAGAAGCTAAAAGGAACAAATGGCCAACAAGCAGCGTTGGACGGCCCTCGCAGCTTAGCGCCGCTTCGGCCTATTGCGACCGCGGGAACCCTGGCGACCGCCCTCTACGCTCTTGCGCACTTCCCGCGCATTTCTCGCGCACTACCCGCACCGTCCACTAGGTAGCGCTTTGGGCAAACGTCCAAAAACGCCTTCAGTGCGGATCGTTACGACTCCTGTTGCTTGTTCTGAAGTTTCACCTTCCTACGTTGAACGGTTCTAG
>NC_051444.1:28069116-28086359 GCF_001649575.2 Kryptolebias marmoratus
GGGCGCTGTGGAGCAATTTGGCCACGCCCACTTTCGATTACATTAGAATCACGCGATTTCACACGGGGGACAACTTTCCGTGAAGTTTGGTGAGTTTTTGAATATGGGAAAGCCCTCAAATTTGCGATCTCGGAGTCAGAATAATAATAATAAGAATTCCACGAAATACAATAGGCCTTCGCAGCGCTGTCGCTGCTCGGGCCTAATTAAAGCTAAACGTAACAAAAAGCTAGCTCGAAGCTGAAAGGAACCAGACGTAAGCCCACCGTGTCCTGAAGGAGCTGAACATTTAGTTATTTGAACAAAGTGAGCAGGTCAACTAAATGGGTGATGGATGAGACAACATTTACACCGTTGTTTTCCTGTGTTGTTCAGGCTTGAGAGGAGCTGGTGTCCATCAGTCTCTGTGTGAGAGGAGGGGGACACCCTGGATGTGTCTCCAGTCCCTCCCATGGACACGCTGAGACAAGCAGCTCGCTCTCACCCACACCTGAGGACGGTTTAGTTCTCAATATGTTAAATAAAGACTTCTGAAGGCAACAAACCTCTTAAAGTGACACTTTATTCCTCCCAGCCTCTGCTTTCATGCAGAGGTGTCTCACCTAAAATCATTAAGTGTTTAATTCATCTGAAACCGCTGGCAGTCCTCGCAGCCGAACCCCTTCATCTTATTCTGAAAACAACAAACCCACCTTTAGTTTGCAGCTGAAGTTGGGTCAGACTGGGAGTTCACACCTGGGTTCTGTTCATGCAGGAAACCCAAAACAAAATCCCAAACAGGTTTGCTTTTACAGAGAGACGCTCAACAGCACGACGGTGATCCTCCAGGTTATTTGTCCCGATGCAGAAAGATGACGCAGAATCAATGGTTTTAAAACAGGAAGCTGAAAAGTGTCTCAGTGAAGCAGCTTTCCTGGAAGGACTGGAGGTCAGTGTTTAACTAAACCTCTCCTCCAATCAGAGCGTGTGTTGGGGACGACTCTCAGCTACTACCCCACTAAAGATCAGCTTATTATCTGTAAAACTGACTGACTTACAGCCGCTTATGTGTTCACGAAGGTTGATTAGCTGTGGCGGCCATCTTGAACTGGGTTGACTTCAAAAGTTCTTCAGTTGTAGCCGTACATCCAACGATGAGTTTCTGAGAGTTTCATTAAAAGTCGTCCTCTGGTTCACGAGATATTTTGCTAACAGACAAACAAATGAACATGCGTGCACGCAGGTGATCACATGATCGCCCGTCTTTCATGATGGCGGGGCGAGTCCAGGGATCAGATGTGTAGTGGTGCTGTCAACAGTCTCTGATGCTCACCACTAAAAGGTTGAAAGGTGGGCAATAATGTTTTTTGCCAGTGTCTGTTAGCAAAATATCTCCCAACCCCCTCGACAGACTGGAATGAATCTCCCAGAAAGTCCTCATCAGATGTAAATCTACAACTGATGAACCTTTGAAATCGTTTCCAGCAGGCTGATGGCGTCAACCAATCAGGAGCTCCCAAAGCCACGCCCCCATCATCTCGGCTTTGTCTGAAGGCGTCCTCACCTTCCTGTCTGCAAACGGGTCACTTAGAGGAGAGGAAGAAATCCTCCCTCATCATTCGGACATTTAGAAACTAGGAATGATTCGTGAATCCTAACTGACCGCAAACAGGAAAGGTTTCATCTGATTTAACAAACTGGTTCTGTCTTTTTATAAAGTTTTGATGGAAACATCTGGTTTCAGGTATTTTTCGGTGCTTCTGCAGACAGTTTTAGTCATAAATCTACAGTCGATTGGAAACTGAGTGTCAGGAAGAAAGGATCTGACCTACAAGCATTAAAACAACAAATTCTCCATCCAATGGTATCATTCAGGGTAAATATAACCATCGGCTGGAATAATAACATCCATTCTTTTTAAATTAACAAACAACATAAATATAAATAACATCTTAAACCACATTAAATGCACGACCACAGACAGATACCTCAGACGTTTAGGTCCAAATAAAAACGATTATTTCTGGAAAATAAACCCAGTAACAAGTAAAACTCCAAGCAGGTGCGGATTAGTTCATCGTGTCCAGCGTTTCTAAAGTTTTCATTGGACAGTGAGTCAGCGAGCGAAGTCAAGTTCAGACTAAGTGTCAGAAAATAAAGGAAGAAAAGGCCACAGGAGGTAAGGAGGTAAGGAGGCAAGGAGGCAGAGGGTCAGTGGACTTTCCTCTTCCTGGAGCGGTACCGTCTCTGTCTCAGCTTGTAGAGGTGTCGCACGTTGATGAAGAGTCCTGCAGGGAGGCAGAACTGTTAGCATCTGTTCCCTTTTATTGATCCCAGAGGGAACCGCAGAACGCCACATAAACACCTTCAAGAAAACTCATTAAATGAACTGAATGTTCAACCACGACTCTAATAAAAACATTAAACTGATTAAAATGAAAGCTCATTAAACTCCTTTAAAATAAACTGAAAGGTAATTTTTTGGCATCCTAATGTTGCAGCCGTCTCAGAGCTGAGGAAGTTTGTCTCGCTGTGAAAGTTAGAAACAAAATGTCTGCTTTTTACTAGCTTACTGAACTACATCCACCGTGTTTACTAGGGATGGGAACTTCTGATCTCTGCCCGATATGTTATACATCTGGATTCATAAGCAGCGATCCGATACATTTAAGATACCTCCTCATCAACCAGCGATTCAGTTCGATAGGATTTCCCTCCTCATCACGATTTAAATAAATTTAGCTTTATTTTTTGCGTGATTATTTTTTCACTAATAAAAAGGAACAAAGCAATGAAAATGTCAATCCTTCATTAATGAATTGCTCTTTTACATAAGGGTTCTTTACCAAATTGAATAAGCAATTTGAGGTTTGATTATTAACAAAGGTTATTGTACATTAGAGCTTTATTCAAAAATAAATTGACCTTTCCTTATGATGAATTCCTATTTAAGTCCTCTGGTCTGAAATGTTCACTACAGAGCTTAAAACCCCCCATTCTTACTGCAACTTCCCATTACGTCCTTAAATCTGTGTTACTGGGAAACCTTCAAAACGTAAAGAAAACAAAACAGAAAGAGCTAATGAGAGAGAGAGCACCAGTTTCACCTGTTAGCATTTTGTTGTTTGCCAAAAAACGTTAGCTATGATGACATAATGTTATAAATGGTCAAATAACCAAAATTATTGTTCAATCTTTCTTGTGAAAGGTGATATAATGATATAAAATCCGGTCATAGCTGCTCGCTCCGTGTTTACTCCTGTTGGCTCTTACAGAGAGGAGAGACCCATCCAATATGGCGGCAATGCAGGAGGTGCTCCAGCACTTAATGAGGTGTCTACTTATTTATGTCTGTGGTTGACGGACCAACTAAAACCCACACTGCTTTGCGGTCTACAGGAAACACTGTTTGCGCTCACGTTGTTTACAAGTTAGCACCCGGTTAGCGTTGAATTAGCATCGGGTTAGCCTCAAGTTAACAACGTTAGCTTTCTCTCCTGCTGTCTTTATGATGATTTGCAGTGTCGTTTCTTGATGCCATGACACGGTTCTCACCGTTTCACATTCCCAACTCAGTTGTTATGCGCCGGCCTAAAAAAGGGGATCAAACTCTGGGATGTAAATGTTTCTACATAAAGGCAGGCAGAGGCAGCATTAACATTTGCTTTAAAACAAAATATAGTGAAATGCTACATCTATTTACATAGATATTTACAAACCTTTTCCCTTAAAGCCATATTTAATTCAACCCAAAGATCTACAGTGAGCTCAAGGTTGGTATCAATAAGATCGGCACTTTAGAAATGGGGGTGCTCCACCTGCCCCACTGAGCAGGTACCTACGTCTCTATGCCATACAGTATTTTATGATGGCACAATCACCTACACCTCAAGGATAACACAGTGTTGTTGTTTTTTTCTCTAATTTTAAATATAAGTCATCAAACCAGCTGTCCACAGTGTCTGATTTTCATCAACTGCTGTAGAGAAGGGTTTTGTTCTACAGCTTTACTGTTGTCTTTTAAAAGGGTTAAAATGAAATTCAAGCCAAGTTTTGTTTGTCTTATTTTAGCCACATGGGAGCAGTAGAACCAAACATTTGCCGGTGTTAAGCTTAGAAAACTGCATTTGGCTGTTCTGACATTTATTAGAAATTTGCTTTATGATGCTGTCAAAAGAATTTACAACAGATACCTAATAAGCTTTGTATTTTTTAATTCATAAAATCAAACGTATCACAAAAACGTACACATTTCACAGTTATCCTTGTGATTCATTTAACTATAAAGTAATGATTATAACTGATTTAAATGCTCAACATGTAAAACCTTTAGTGTGTTTGTAATCAAACGTACACGCTCTGCTGTCACATAGAGATTTATTCATTAGGATTAAAAAGTCTTTTAAAATGAACACATTACATAAAGTGACAATGATGCTGAAATTGCCAAAGAACAGGCTGTCCTCAACAAGGCCACAAAAAACAGCACACACTTCCTCCATCACACACAACTCCAGTCACCACACAAGTTAGACCTGACTGCTGACATTAGGATGCACTGAAATAAAAAAGAATGTTTCACAATAACCACAACGTCACAGGACAACGTACACTTGCATTCATCTCATTCACGCACAAGTTAACAGGTTTAATCCCCCTCTCCTGCTAATAATTTTATTTTGCTTTTAAATCCAGAGGCAGGTTGGCACATAAAGGGAGTTCCTCACATAAGAATATGCTCAAATGTTTAAAAAAAAAGAAGGGAATACTGGTGTCATTTTTTGATTTTATTGGTCCCTAAATAATAATTCACCAATTGACACAAGTTTACATTTAAAATTAATGGGTTTTTTGTGTAGAATACACTTTTATTGTCAATTCTACTCTTAAATTAGCTCTCTCCGAAATTGAAAGAGAAAAATATGACACTAAAATTGAATCTGAATCGTTTTGAATTGGTAAAAAGATTGAAGGGCTACACATCAAAATGAAGGCTAGCTCTGTTTTACTAGTATAAAGACATTAGCTATATTTTATTACTAAACTGTGTAGAGCTGACTGTTATTTTATATTCTTTCTGGTTGGTATGTTGGAAGACACTTTTAGAGCTTTATCTTCCCTTTTCAACAATAAGTTTGTAGCCCAGTTAGCATGTAGTGTCATTAGCAAGTAGCCCAGTTAGCATGTAGTGTCATTAGCAGGTAGCCCAGTTAGCATGTAGTGTCATTAGCAGGTAGCCCAGTTAGCATGTAGTGTCATTAGCAGGTAGCCCAGTTAGCATGTAGTGTCATTAGCTAGTAGCCCAGTTAGCATGTAGTGTCATTGGCATGCAGTGGTACGTGCTGCACTTCCTGAACATAGAAATGTAGAAATATATAACAGATCTATGCTATATATTGTAGCTCTTAGTTTACAAAAATACAACTGTTAAAATCTTTATATCAGGTGTTTATCTTCATTTTTTGTCTTGTTCTTCCAGTGAAAGCACCTTAGATGGAACAGAAATTTTTAGGCCAAATTTTTAGTAAATATTGTGGGCAACGCTCTAAGCTTGAAACACATAAACGGTAAAGGTTTTGTTCTGATTTGCTTTCAGTTTTTTTGATTTGTTTTGTTTTGGGCTGATGTAGATTCTCAGTCATCCAGGCAATGGTAAATTCAAAAAAGGTTAAAAAACAAAAAACAACTGGACTTCTGTTCTTTAGTTGAAGCTGGAGTTTCAATTACAGAATAGAAGTCCAGATGTTTTTGTTTTTTAACCCTTTTTGAATTGTTTTGGGCTGTACTTTGTCTATGTAAGTTAGATGCGATATATATATATATATTACTTAAATATTAGTTAAAAAGAGTATGCCAACGATCATGACTTAAAAAGTTTTTAAAAGCTATTAGAATAAATTAGTCACTAATTTATTCTAGCTTTTAAAAACTTTTTTTTAAAACTTTTATTTATATATATATATATATATATATATATATATATATATATATATATATATATATATATACTGTTTTGTGTCACGAAATGTCAAATTTGTGAGTCTAGTGTTGCACATTTGCATTTTTTAGGATGTGTGAGTTCTAGAGTAAATAAATGTTGCTGTGTCTGCTGTAAAGTCTAATGGAAATGATTTGGGGTTTTTTTTCCTCAGGACCAATGCTCTGAGTAAACTTTCTCCTGTTTTTTCAGGACAACGACTGATCTTTCAGTACCGTTCATGCTCACATGGACGAAACAGGGGGGTGAAGTCTATCTTAAAAGTAAACATATCAGCCGGTGGCCTCGCTCTGAAACCATCGAGGTAACGCACCGCTTCATCAGCTCAACACAAAGACTGAAAAACATAACATAATCAACACCCTTTCACTGCTTTTAGTGAGACTGAAACACACACACACACACACACAGGTAGCACGGCAGCTGGTCCGTGCAGGTGGAGGTAACCCCAGGCAACAGGAGGAAGAGGAGGACCTTCATCTCCTCAGCTCCTGATGAGCGTCAGGAACTCGTCGCGGGTTTTTGGATCTTCCCTGAAGACTCCCAGCATGGTGCTGGTGACGGTTTTACTGTTCATCTTCTGGACGCCTCGCATCACCATACACATGTGTCTGCACGGAGAAGAGGGCGGCTTTTAGAAAATAACTCCAGAAAAGAAGAGCGTCGGTCGCAGCTTCGTATACGATCAGAAATGCCATGTCTCGGTGCATGGGCTCATTTATTTGTCAAATTTTTATTGAACCTAAGACTGCAAAGAAAATTTAGGACCTCAACATTTAAAGTTCTGTTTTGTTTTTTGTCAATTCGTCTAAAACGTTCATCTTCATTGTGTTTTATGACATAAAACAGATTGTTGCTGGGTTCTTTTTCAGGCCTACTGAAGTGATGTTTTGGTTCAAAGAAGCCCAATTGAACGGCAAATTCAACACACTAGTTTAATTTTAAAAGGCTCTATTTATTTATATATTTATAAAAGAACAGGAAATCCCCTAGACACTGAATTTGGTTCCTTTGAAACAAAACATAAAAATAAAATTGTTTCTCTGTTCAGAGACTAAACCCAAACTAAAGTCTAATTCCTTGTTCTCACATTTACCGAGAGTCTGCAGCGCTAAAACCACAGATTCAACAATTGTTTTTATTTTTATTTTTTTCCATTTAACTAAAAGCTTATTAAATATTACCAATAATATGTTAGTAGAAATCTGTGAAACAATAAGGAAAAAGCCTCCAACCTGACATGTTTTCAGGAAGCTTCAACTCACAACTTATTAATAAAACTGTATGAATGTTGCTTTAAAGATGAGGCCTCAAATAATAGTGGGATTTTAAAAAAAAATTAACGATAGTCCAGTGTTTTATCCAGCCAAGAATATAATAAATTGAAGCCGTTCAGTGAATTCAGGCACCTCTTATCATCTTCAATACTTCCAGGTCATTTTACGCAGGATATTCAAATAAACAGTTTCTTTTCTGTTTTTTTTACCGTCGATCTTTAAATAAAAGAATCCCAGAGTAAGAAGAAAGTGAATAAAACAAAGGTCTGATGACAGTAAAGACACAATGAGCAGATGGAGTAATGACTAACTGAAGTTGCTCGTGTGTGTTTTTCTTTTGTGTGTGTGTGCTGGCTGAAAACACGTACGTTGCCTCGATGACGACTCCGACCCCGGTGGGCTGCAGGGCCTCGGTGATTGCCACGGCGATCTGTTTGGTCAACCTCTCCTGAACTGTGGACGCAGAAGACAGACGGTCAAACGAAGTAAGACAAACAGTTGGAGCAAACAGCAGCTCAGGGACGCCGATGGAGGAGCCGTTCGGATCCTTTACACATAAAAATACTCCGGTGGGAGTAAATCCTCCATGCAGACCTCTGCTCGGGTGAAACGTTTTATGAATAAAACATCTAAACTATGTCTTCAAAGTGATCGTGAGATTATTTGACATGGGGTTCTGTGGAAATGTGTGCTGCTCGTGCACACACTCTGCTAAAAACATTTACACTGTCATCAACTTTCTGTGGTTAATGCAAGACAAATAGCAGCAGCAGCTAGCTGTAGCACTTCCCGCAGGAATATCCCATTATTTCTACCTGAATACCGATCTGTTGACGGTGTAAACGTTTATAAAATAGTGTTTGTGTTGGCCACACTCCCACTCCTGAGACTGGAGTTAGCAGTGTCTGCAAAGGGAGGTGGCTCATACAGCTATCCACAACAGGTAAGATATTATCTGTTCATAACCGGCACCACAGAGCCCCACTTTTAAAAGGTCCGAATTGTCCGTTTTAGTATAAAGTGTTATACTAGTGAACTTGGGCAACTGATTATGTGATAAAATGGAGGAGCTTCATGGATCGCACAGTGGACATATACAAAACTTTCCCTTTTAGCAGTTTTAGCCTCGGCTTTAGTTCAAACCAGAAATACCCATCTACACGAGGCTGATGTCAATAAGATGAGCAGAAAGGGGCTCATATTCCCACTTTTAGAAAGTTGTGATTAACGTTTTCCCCTAAATAAGGTCATATCCCTCATCGTTCTCAGCCCATTGTGTCTGATTCCTAGAAAAACAAAAGCAGATTTTGCAGTTTTAAATGTTTAGAAAATCGGCAGCGTCAGTCTTTTTAGTTCCCAACCTGAAGGTCACAAAATAAATCTCAGCGATCATGAGTTATTGTTTTTTTAAATGACATCTCATCTCAGTCTCATTATGAAAGACACAGAACACAAAACAGTGTATTACTATTTAGGGACAAAAATTGTGAAAAAAAAACCCAAAACAACATCTGGTACCTTGTAGTCGACGGCTGTAGATCTCAACAATCCTGAGAGAAAAAGAGAAGAAGAAAGCGTCATCAAGTGTTTAAACAGGCAAAAACAAAACAAAACATTTATCCTCATCTTTCAGTCAAACGGTAGTAAGTATACCGTGATAAAATTCAAACAATGGATCAAAAGAACATAGTTCAAACCTGAAAGAAGCCTTTTCTTTTACAGAAATGATGAATAACCTTCACACTTTTTTAACGGTGTTCTTTTAATCATTCCATTTTTTCCTCAAGTTTTACTTGTATTTCATAGGACCATAAATATCTGAAATATTTGTCCATTTTAAACTCAAGAACTGATAATATGACATGTAATTATTTCACCAAAGTTACTAGTTTGTCTCTTAAAGTATTAAATAAGAGTGCCTTTGTAAAACCATTGTTACTGCTCTGCTCAGCAGTTTTAAAACAAAAAAACAGAAACCCAACATGCAAATTATACATTAAAAGGTGTGGCTCGATCAGGAGCAGCGTGCCATGACGTTTGACAGCGGTAGATCTTATGACAGGAACAAAATTTGAATAAATAAAGTCTTTCCTTATACACAACAATAGGATTATGACAGAACGGGTGAGAAAGCCCCGCCCTCTTTAGAGCGCTGCAGCTTAGACATATTTCACAAGTTAAACATTGTTCGGGGTTGAAATGTATCACAGAAAGTTGGACTTGACATGTCTGAACTGGAATTTTGACATTGGAGCTATCTAAACTTAAAATTTTTGCAAACGAACTCCATGCACTTAAGTCAAAGTACAAATTATACCTCGAAATGTAGACATTTTTGTTGCCTTTCACCCAGCGTTTTTCTCACTGGCTTGTGTTTTTCCAAACAAATCACCTCAGAGGCCAGAGCGTGCACACCTAAACTTTATTTTAGCTCAAAATAATTCTAAACTGGAAGTGAAGGGACTTCTTAGGACGTCTGTGTGACCAGCAGAGTCCTCTGCTGCTCGTGGTTTAAGACATGTGAGGTTAAGACGTATAGTTTTCACACAGCGCCTGCTCAGTCTGTTTTTCTCTGCCTTATTGACCTGGCCGCCAGGGAGTGAGAGACGCAGGTCTGCGGTTACCATGATGAGCCACAATGAGCCACTGAAGCAACTTTAGCATTTCTTTTGGTTTTTGGATTTCTTTGCACTTCTCGTACAGTTCACACACGAAAATATCGGCGCCTTTTTTCAGCTTAAATTGTGACAAAAGTTGACGCTTAAATTCTGGGCAGCAGCTGCATCGACGCAGGCAGAAACACAGCTTTATTAAACTGTTTTAAATGGAACTGAAATGATGAATGATTGTCAGGGACCGACTCTTTTAAAATGTGAGTTTGTGCCGTAGACCTGAGTCGTCCGTGAACACGACACACACAGCTCCTTTTGAGCGCCACCACACACCGAACCTCAAACAGCCAAACTCAGCCGCTTGGACTCGTTTTGCGCTTCCTGCAGACGTGCAGAAAACGACCCAGTCCTCCCCTTCGACCTGCTGCTCTTCTCAGCGAGCGAAAGCCCTTTGGACAAACTTGACCTCGCTCGCCTCACAGTAAATGTCACCCGACCAAGCGAGCGGCATGACGGCGCTCTGGACCGACCACACGGGAAGGGAGAAACGGAAAACTCTTACTGCTTCAAGGCTTTAACGCTTCAAACTTTGTTTTCAATATTTATCAGCTGTCCAAGTCGTTCATATTTCCATGCCAACTGTGTGCTATTTAGGGATTCCCCAATCAATCAGCTGAGAATCAGAAACTTGACAGCTAATTTAATGCTCAAAAATCAGCGAATGCACCATAGATAGGCTATCGTTTACCTGTTGTCTCTACAGTGTGTGTGTGTGTGTGTAGTGCTGCGTTAGTACAATAAGCCTGAAGGTATTGGGGTCAGTGGGATCAGATTCTACACTAGTACACACTCCCACGTTTAATTAATCAGCTTAGACACACACACTCAATCATATTAGATGAAATTGACTCACCTGGCCAGCTTGCTGAGGCCCAGAACTCTCTTATTGGGCAGGTAGCCAATGTGGACCTGAGGAGGGTGAAACATTAAAAAACAATTAGTGTCAGCGAGTCATGAAAGTTGGTGCCACTGGTCCCAGCTCAGCTGAAACAACCGGTGGTAACGCTGCACCGAGAGAGGTGGTAAAACCTAGACGATTTAAAGAAAATGATCCATTTGTTTGTTTGTTTTTTCAGTCCGAATGACTCATAGGGACAGAAACTGGGTAGGGGGGTGTGGCAGGGAGAGCCATTTTATGGGCTGAATGAAAATGGATCACTGGACTAACACAGGCGCAGTGCTGTTTAACGTCTTTAAATTAATTAAGTAAAATCTCGTTAGGTTGACACAATTCACAAAGCTTTCCAAGCAGCCAGACTTTCTTGTGATCCTTGGCCGCTTTTTTTTTGGTGTGTGTGTGTGTACCTGACCACAACATTTTGTGCAGTCCGTGTTTAAATTTATAAGGAAACCGGGCGAGAGGAGGTCAAAAGAAGAAAAAAACAATGGTTACAGCAGAAAAACTAAAGTCACGACTTTAGTTGAAGGAGTTGGGGGGGGGGGCAGGAAAAGCCTGAGAAACGCACCATCCTTCAGTTGACTATCTACCAAGTTTTCAGACAACAGCATTTTGGGAATCCCCTTGTTAGAAATAAAGTCCAGTTTTCTGTCAAACGGTTTTCTTCGGTGTTTTTACTGACTAAACTAAAGACGCGGGAACAGATTGTGTCTTTGTGAAACACTAATGAAAGTACAGAGCCATTCTTACACTTTCCTCTGGCTATCTGTGGTCACGCTGCACAGGCAACAGGTCCAGGAGGGAAACCCAGACATCCCTCTCCCCAGCGACACACTTCAGCTCCTCCTGGGGGATCCCAAGTCATCCCAAGGCCAGAGAGGATCTAACAGTCCTCCAGACTTCCAGTAGGTCCTGGGATGTCCCAGTGGGACATGCCCAGGAGGCATCCCAGTCAACTGAACGAACCATCTCACCTGACTCCTCATTTCTAGGATCTCTGCCGTGACCCATACCTCACGACTATAGGTGAGGGTTAGAACATAGATGGACCAGTAAATCAAGGACTTTGCCTTTCAGTCTCATTTTTTTCTTCACCACGACAAACTGGAGCAACGCCTTCCTTACTGCAGACAAGCCCCTGCTTCACAGATCCAGCTCCACTCGTGAACAGGACTCCCAGATGCTTGAACTCCTCCACTTTGAGGCAGAGAATCATCCCCGACCCAGAGGGAGCATTCAACCTTTTCCTGGTTACGAACATCAATTAGAGGAGACTGATGACGACTCTAAGTCATCGGTCCCTGACTTAGAGAAGCTGAGGGTTATCCCAGCTGC
Source organism: Kryptolebias marmoratus (assembly GCF_001649575.2). Lineage (NCBI taxonomy): Eukaryota > Metazoa > Chordata > Actinopteri > Cyprinodontiformes > Rivulidae > Kryptolebias > Kryptolebias marmoratus. The sequence continues at coordinate 28,081,276 of NC_051444.1, forward strand.
TTCCCGTTCGACTGCAAACCGTCCCACTTCAAGTTTGAAGCAGTCAGGATTGGGGTTTTCTTTGAGTTCATTTTTGTATCAGGTTTATTGTTTCTGTGTTTAGTTTTTATGTTGTTAGTTGCTGTGTTTTGCTCCTTGTGACCTCATCATTTACTCTTCCTCAGCCCATTGTTTGCTCGCCTGCCACGCTCGTCTGCCCCTGTCTCCAGTTGGTAATCAGTCACCTGTTTCCACTTAACAATTAAAACCAGTTCTTCTTCCTCACGTCCTCACTGGATCGTTGTCGTCCATTTGCACTCTCCGGTTTTCCTCGTGGTCTTTGCAAATCTGGCTGTTGTAATTTTTTTTTTTTTTTTTTTTTTTTTTTTGTTTTTCTAGTTTTGCTGCCAAGTCAGCCTTTTGTTTTTGTTATCTAAAATAAATCCGTTGTACGTTGGAGCTCCCTGTGTTTAACGTGACAGAAGCCAACAGATATGACCCAAAAAAGTCATGGTTAGGAGCTTTTTCAAATGTTAAAAGGGGGTTAAACAAAAAAAACATTCCTTTGACAATGATTAGATGGGAGTGTGAAAGCAGCCAAAGTAAAAAACAATTGATTTACATTATAAGCAACATTCACCTCCTCCTTCATAAAAACACAATTTAATTTGCGCTTTACACGTCTTTGATTGACTGACAGTTAATGGATTAGCTCCTTATAGCGAGATGGTCCTTCTCTTACTTCCTAACTGGCTTTAGCAGACATATTTGTTGAAACCTGCTAATTGAAAACAAAACTGTCTGAATGCTCCATTCCAACTTGGTGCACGGTTCATTTAAACCGTATCAAAATGATTCTGCCTACATCTCAGTGCTCCTTAAACACAGCAAATGATCTTCCCCTTAAATCCGTGTTTATGAGATGCTGCTCTTTAAGAGGCCGTGTCCAGGAAGTGATGAGCATCAGTTTTATGGTTTGCATGGAGCCTTCTGTTCAGACAGGCTAGTTCTGCAGCTGAAAATGCATTTATTTGAAATTAGCAGCTTTTGGTGACCATAGGATACGAACTGAGCCACCAGAATCAGCTAAATGACAGACACTCATATTACAACGATGAGAGGTGCAGGTGAGGAAGAGGAGGACGTGGAGCCAGCGGTGGGCCGCTGTGGAATGGCTCGGAGGCTCAAACACTCGAGCGCGCTCCTCTCAAATGTCAGCCGCAATTTGCTGACTGAAGAAGAGAAAGGGCAGCAGCAACAAGCATGCAAAGATCTCCTCTTATTCACTTGCTTTGCCTTTTTTCTTCTGTGCTGCGGTGGAGCGATACACCGACATCAAACCGACTGACCGTGGCGACCGCTGCGCCTCTCAGCTTCTTCATATTCATGCTGAGAGCGATGATGGAGCTCTGTTTGTTCAGCCACAGAGGGTTTAGAACATCACTGTATGTGAAATAAGTGACTAATAAATGAAGAAAGAGGTACGTTCAGCAGCTGAAAGATGTGAGGGTTCACCAGTAGGACAAATAACCATAAACAGAGCTGTGCAAAAGAACCGAACATCCCTCATTTTTTTCATACTTCACTTTCAAGCAGCCAGCCTTTCTTTTTTTTCTCTCCTGTTTGGAGCATTGTGTGCATTTTGCACACTGTAAGTTGTGTTTTAAAACTTATAATGTAGCACAAACAGGGCTCTAAAGAGGTCTTCCACATTTCGTCACATTACTACCACAAACTTTAAAGTATTTTTTCAGGTGGTTTTATGGGACAGACCAACACAAACTGGTGCTTTGTGAAGCGGAAGGAGAATGACGTGTGGTTCTTGAAATATTTTAGAAATAAAAAGAATTTGTTGGAAGTGTGAGTCAACACTTTGTAAAACCACCTTTCACTGCAGTTCCAGCTGCGGGTCTTTTAAGGTTCGTCTCTACAAGCTTTGCACATCTAGAGACTGAACGTTTTGCCCCATTTTTCTTTAAAAATCTGCTCCAGCTCAGTCAGATTGGTTGGACAGCATCTGTGAACAGCAGCTTTAAAGTCTTGCCACAGATTCTCAGATGGTTTTAGGTCTGGACTTTTTGGCCATTCTAACACATGAATATGTTTTGATCTGACCCATTCCATTGTAGCTCTGAGTGGATGTTTAGGGGAAGGTGACCCTCTGCTTCAGTCTCAAGTTTTTTCCAGCCTCCAACAGGTTTTCCTCCAGGACTGCCCTGTGTTTACCTCGATCAAGCTTCCCATCAGCTCTGACCAGCTTCCCTGTTCCTGCTGAAAGAGCCTGATGCTGCCACCACCATGTTTCACAATAGGCATGGTGTGTCCAGGTGTTAGTATTCCACCACACAAAATGTTTTGCATTTAGGTCCAAAAGGTCAGTTTTTGTCTGATCTGAGCAGAGCAGCTTTTTTTCCACATTTGTCGGGTTTCCTCCATGACTCCCCCGTGGCAAACTACAAACAGGACTTCTTATGGCTTTATTTCAACAATACCTTTCTTCTTGCCACTCTTCCATAAAGGTCAGATTTGTGGAGAGCACACTAACAGTTGTCCTGTCGACAGATTCAACCATCCGAGCTGTGGGTCTCTGCATGTCCTGCAGAGCTACCATGAGCCTTATGCCTGTTTCTTTTCCATGCTCTCCTTGTCCGTCTGTGGACGGTCATGTCTTGTGCAGTACTCTTTCTATTTTCAAATGATGGATTGAATAGAGCTCCGTGTGATGTTCACAGCTTGGAATATTGTTTTATAACCGAACTCTGCTTTAAACGTCTCCACAACCTTACCCCCGACTTGTCTAGTGTGTTCCTTGGTCTTCTTGATGCTGTTTGAGCACGAATGCTCTGTAGGAAACCTCCGAGGCCTTCACAGAACAGCTGGATTTATGCTGAGATTAAATTACAGTGTCTGAGGTGAACTGAGACGCTGAGAACATGAAGCGGGAGGAAGGCGGGGTTCGATGTTGTTGTTGTTTTTTTAAGGCTCCCCAGAACAGCTGAGAAGACGGCATCTTTTCTAACCGCAGCCTGTAATAAAGTGCTCTTACGCAGCTGACACCGAAACAGCTCATCAGAAACGGGCAGCGGCTACCTGCGCTCCGACTGATCAACGGGGGGGGGGGGAGAGAGAGATCCGGCTGGCTGTGAGAGACCGCTGACAGCGATGGGAGGAAGAAGATGGCAGTGTTCGCCTGATTCACTGCTGTCATCAGAGCCCACTTACAGCGACGGGGGGGGAAAAAAAAGATCAGCTGCAGGCGCCTTTTGTCTTAAGAGACGTGCACCTGCAGGTGAAGATGGAGGGATGGAAAAACAGAAACAAACAAAAAAGCAGAGAGGAGGAGGAGGAGGAGTAATGATGTGAAAGAGGGGGCTGAAGACAAACAGATCTCAGCTAATCTGATTGTTTCCTCTGCTCTCTGCTGCTCAGACCAGCGGCCTCCAGACAAACACAAGGATCCACATCTGCTCGCATGGCTCTAAAAAGACTCTGTTCATCAAATCAAACAAAAGAAAAAAGGATGGCTAACACAGCTGCAAGGAAGCGACGTGTTCATTTGTCAGCCCCTTGCAGCTGAAACTTGAAGAGGATTGTGTTCGTTCACTCAGACAGGTGGAGCCGTCTTTCATTTCACTTCACATCGGCGTCCTCTGCAGCTCTGAGCAACACTAACACGGGAACAAATGAGAATTACATTTTAGATTTATATCTACAACCGCACAGGGAGTCATGTTTTGTACTTGACGCAATGTGTGGATAAGCCATCTGTGACCAACAATCCAAGGAGCAAAACGTCCGGATCGGAGGGGTTTCTTAGAAAGTTAACTTCCTGTAACGCGATCGTCTTCGTCTTCGTCACGTCAAGCCGCTGAGGGGAAAAAACGAAGTGCCGTTTTGTGAACGTACTACGAAGAAGTCACAGATCAAGGATGTTAAGGAAATGGCTGCTAACACTAAGAATTAAAAACTTAAATAAAGGCTTTTATTAAGACAAAACAAGCAGATTACAGTTAAATATTCAACATATTGGGCTCATTTTTATTTTCACTAACTCTTTTTTATTGTTTTGAAGTTCAATATTTATTTTAATAACTTTCTGCAAAAAGACGCAAGGACTTTTTTTTTTTTTTGCTTAAATTTAATTGAAATGGATATAAACTAGGTAGAATTTTAGTTTTCTCTCTTCTTAAGTTTGGTCCTTTCTTTTGTCCTAACATTTAAAATGCAAATAAAATCAACATTTTTATAGCTTTTTTAAATGTCATAATGTAACAAACTATATTCCAGATTCAGTATTTGTATAACGATGTGTTTTGTGGCTCTGGACACATTTTATTTAGAGGGGAAAAAAAGGCAAAAATGGCTCTTTAGGATGTAGAGGCTGCAGACCCCTGATATATATTGTCAAATGCCGTACATTTTGTACATTAGATCACTTTATTGTTCTGTATGTGTCAACCAGTAGCCAAGAGCATTGCCAACTTATAAACACAACTCTCATGCTTCTCATTTGGTGAAATGTCCAGGTTTGCATTTGAGGGTAAAATGTCCATTTTTTTCAGTTCGGATTAAAATAATCCAGGGCTTTTTATTTGATTTCATTCTAACTTAATTTACAGCCACGCATGCATTTGCTGACTCTCCAAGATGGATCTCAAGCCTTTTTTTTTTTTTTTGCTTCAGGTGGTTTCTCACTAGAGATACCACTGTTGGAGGCTACAGATGGAGGCTCAGAATTGCAAGGAAACGGGGGAATTTTCAGCTGCAGTCTCACTGAAATCTGACTGTTTGCAACCAAGTGACCGGCGAGCCGTGCGGCCGCATTTTGCATTTTTGTGTGCACGGCTTGCAAAACTGTATTGTGGGCTGTTCTCGGTCTAAAATATGAACGTTTGGGCCTTCATATTTTGAGAGAGGAGAGAGATGGTTTGAGAGGGGGTTGAAGGAAGCCATCAACAGGTGCTGGTCATAAAATTAGAATATCATGAAAAAGTAGATTGATTTCAGTAATTCCATTTAAAAAGTGAAACTTGTATATTATATTCATACATTACATACAAACTCATATATTTCAAATGTTTATTTCGTTTAATTTTGATGATTAC
>NC_051444.1:28087625-28097958 GCF_001649575.2 Kryptolebias marmoratus
TCATCAAAATTAAACGAAATAAACATTTGAAATATATGAGTTTGTATGTAATGTATGAATATAATATACAAGTTTCACTTTTTAAATGGAATTACTGAAATCAATCTACTTTTTCATGATATTCTAATTTTATGACCAGCACCTGTATGTCTCAGATTCCAGCTTTCAAAAACATATAATGGAGCTTTAGGCCTGATCCCCAGTCAGTTTCACTCCAATCAGGACCTGCACTCAGACCTGCACTTGTTAACCAGACTCACTGATGGACCAGAGTGGCCCATCAGTGAGTCTGGTTAACAAGGACCCTAACAAGCCTCTATTGTTAGGAGAGTGAGTGTAATCTGCAGGTGAAAGAGTTAAAAGAACATCTCAGCTTTAAAAGCTTGAACTTCACACTCTCGGATCAGATTTCTAGTCTGAGCGGAGTCGGGGCCAAAGTAGGCGGCTGCCGTCTTTAAAAGAAATGTCCGCTAAGTCTACCAGCAGCACCAACGGATGCTTTTCTGCTCAGGGACCCAGACGCCGTGTGTTTCCTCCCGCCAGCCCGGTGGTGGAGCGCGTTAGCCTCACCCTGCCAAAGATGGGCACCAGGTGGTGTTCACACATGGAGAACATGTCGATGTCTTTGACGATCACCATCTCGTCGTGGTCCTCGTCGAAGATGGCGTCGTTCAACACGTCTGTGGAAGCAAAGCAAAAAGGACGACATGCATGAAGGTAAACGTGTCAACAACCGGGAGCAATGTCACTTTTTCCACGTGTTTTTGTATTTACAGATTAGTTTGCGTGTAGTTTTGTCAGTCTAGTTAGTGTTTAAATTCCTCGTGTTGTGTTTTCTGTTGAAGCTTAGCTCTGAATATTTATTTCAAGTTGGTTAAAAACCTGATTTCATGTTGGAAACAGACAGACGTCAGTTTCACCTCCACTGTTGCTCTCTCTAAGGTGAACTTCTGGGTCTGTCCGTGGCAAACACCGCCGTCTAAATATAGCCCCATTTTTACCTTCCTGCTTTCGCTTTATTGCATTTTTTTGGTTGCCGGGGTTCAATAAACCACTTTATCTGTTTGTGACGACACAGACGACGCCCGCTATCGTGGCGGTGCTTTTTAATTTCCTGACTGGCTATCTATTCGAGGGCGAGGGTACCAAAAGAGAAAACAGAAAAACACCAACTTGTTGCTTTAGTTTTCACCGTTTTCTTTCTAACTGCAAACAGACAAACGGCATGTTTGAGACCCTACAAAACCCTTTTTTTTTTACACTGGCTTTGCTTGATTAGTTATGATGAAGTTTAAGTGAAACTATATTATGTAATTGTTTTTTCCAGCATCATGTATTGTCTCAAAATCTTTTTTATTCTGTTCCTGTGAGGGTTTACTGCAGAGCCTCCCAAAAGTATTCATCCCTTTTGGTATTCTTTCTATTTTGTTGTCTCACATCCTGGAATTTTATTGGGTTTTTAATTTAAATAAAAGCAAAAATTATTTTTAAAAAAATCAGCTTAAAGAAGTTAAATGAGGAGAAAAAAATGTTTTAAAGACTTTTTAAAAATGTAAATGTAAATGTGCCTAACAAAGTTGAGTCAGGTCCTCTGGATGATACATTTCCTCTTTTTTCCAAAACACTCAGCTCAGCCTTATAAGCAGCACCTTCGCAGAGTGAATCAACCAGTTGGGTGTGACATCCAAAACTAGTTCACATGCAAAAGAGGACCATCAGCCTAACGACAGACCGTTAGGGCCCTGATGGCCGCTTGCTATTCAGAAAGGGCTGAGCGATACCTGCAATAACAGCGTTGTGTGACGGGGACAGTTGGACACGGAGGCCTCCGCCCTTGTTTAATGACGGATGGGTTCTCTTCCCAAAGGTTGCTTCCTTTACTCCTCTCTCAAACCAACGTTCCTCTCTGTCAAGGATGTGCACATCTTCATCTCTGAAAGCGTGACCTCTGGCCTGCAGATGGGAGTAAACCGCAGAGTCCTGGCCTGGTGATGCGGGGCCATCCTTTTGGCCAGTGGCTGCTTTGTTTCCTCGATGTATAGCTGAGCACAGTCCTCCTGGCACTTAACAGGTCTACAATGTTACTCTGTTTATGCTAGGGGACTGGATGTTTGGAATGAACCAGTCTTTGCCGTAGTGTATTTTGGGGTTTGAAGGCCACTGGGACGTCATGTTTAGAAAATAAACGCTGCAGTTTCTCTGAAACACCCGCACCATACGGAATGATCTCTGGTCTGGCTCTGGGGTCCTCCTTTTCACCCGGTCACTGGCTGGAGTCCTGTTATAAAATGCTGCTTACAAGGCTGACTGTGCTTGCAGTTTCAGACTGAAGTAGTCTTTTGGATAAAAGACAAAACTTATCATCTAAGAAGCAATCGTTCAGAGGACCTGACTCAACCTTGTTAGATTTTTCTACCTGGATTATTGAGCATGCATCAGGATAAAAAGAATGTGGTGTGTTTGTTTTCAGTCCAAAAACCCCATACTGTGTAGAGCCGCCTTCTACAACAGTTCCAGCATCAAGTCTCTTTAGGTCTGTCTCAGTGATCCTGGTCTTGGGTCTGTCTCTATGCTCCTGGTCCATCTAACTTAGACTTTTTGTCCATTCTTCATGACCAAACTGCTGCAGCTCCTTCAGGTTGGGAAGATGTTGCTTGTGTCCAACAAGCTTTAAATCAAACCAGAGCTTCTTGGTTGAACAGAGGTCTGGGCTTTGACTGGACCAGTCCAGGACCTTTACCTTGTTCTCCTTAAACCAGTGGCGTGTTCTTCAGCCCTGAGCTTAGGGTCACTGTCCTGGTGAAAGGTGGACTTCCGTCCCATGTCTCAGATCTCTGGAAAACCCCAACAAGTTCCTCTCAAGAACCTGTCTGTATTTTGTTCCATTCATCTCTCCTTTAACTCTGACCAGCTTCCCGGTCCCTGCTGATGGGAAAAACAACCCCACAGCATGCTGCTGCCACCACCATGCTTCACTCTAGGGATGGTGTACTCAGCATGATGAGAGGTGGTAGGCATGCCTCAGACATGCTGTTGTCCGTGATGTTTGGTCTCATCGTCCATAAAGTCCAGCTCTGTGCTGCTTCTAGTGTTCCTGTGGACAGATCCTCACATCGCCCAGCTCCATCAGGGTTATCTTCGTCCTCTTGGACATTTCTCTGATTATTCCCCTCCATTCCTGGTTTATTTGCTGGATGACCCTCTCTTAGCAGGTCTGTCCTTACGACATATTTCCATTTCCTAATGATGGATTGAATGGAGCTCCGTGGGATGTTCAGGTTTCTGAGATTTATTGTGTGGAGTTCCTTGGTCTTCATGCTGTCTCTTGCTTGGTGGTAGACCTCACTGCTCAGAGGATTCAGATCATTGACACTTGGATCGCTCCCAGCGGGACCTTATTTACTTCTGTAGCTCCTGAAGGTGAAGCACAGGGGCTGTGCCACTTTTCAGTTTTCAAATTTTTTATATTTGAAAACCATTTATTTTTGTCTACTCACCTTCATTAATCTGAAGTATTATTTGCAGAATCATTGCTTTTAATCAGATTAAAAATCCAATTCATTTCCAGGTTGCAAGGCAATAAAACAGAAAAATGACCAAGAGGGGATGAATACTTTTCCAAGGCAGTTCCAACATTTTAGTTTTGTTTCACCCTGCAGTGGAACTGATGTCTTCAGCCGTTTCATACTATTCAAATAAGTAAACACCAAAATAAATGGTAAAAGCACATTTTGTTAAACACCTGGAATAAAAAAAAAGTTAAAAATAAAAAACCCAAAAGGTGAAAATAACACCGATAGCTTCAGTCTGGTTCGTTAAGTTAAATATGGCTAATTTTACACAAAAATACTGTGAAATCATTTTTAAACAAACACAACTGCTGTATTGAGGTATGTGGTGGAGTTGTCAAATATTTCTCACTTGGTAGGGTTTTTATTTTTTAGGTCTCTTGGCTTTGTCTAGATTTTGTTTTGTCCAGACGATGCAGTGTATTAAATCTGTTTCTGGTCCAACAGGGAGAGTGATTAGATTGATTTTTTGGGAAAACAAACAAAACACTTCAATCTTACTGCAGCCACTACACTTTAAGGAGCCCCTAAAATGGGACACCCCTTCCGTTAAATGACACATGATCAGTTCTCACCATTTTGGGGTTTTTACAGAAATAGATTGCAGAGACTTTGATGTACACACACAGTCAAGTCCATCCTCCTCCTGTTCGTGGGTTTAATGTATTAGAACATAATAAGAACGACCTGTGTAAAAAAACAACAGATTCCAGCAAGTTATAATTTATTAAACAAAAACAAAGCCAAAATGCTACGGCAGCCGGCAGGGATAAACTGTCAAATTCAAGGAAAATTAAAAGGATTAGAAATTAAAGGATTATTCCTGAAAATATATCTGATAGAAAACTTTGATTTAGAGGTAGATTAGGAAGATTATTTGCTATTTTAGTTACTGACATTGCTAGATGGTGTCTTAATGGACTCAATTTTAAGCAAATCTCAATTACAGCAAAAATCAATATTTTTATGTGTTTTGCATCAGAGCCAGAGCTGATTCTGATTCTTTTACCAGCACAGGTCACAGATTGGTTTTTATGTGTTTTTTTTTTTTTTACTTTCAGGAGCCTCTTAAATCTTCAACTCAGCTTTTACAGGAGGTGGGTGTTTGTCAGATTCTGTCTGAAGACTCTACAAGCAGAACACCAAAAAAAACAACACAAACCATCACCTGGGTGGAAGTTGGCCTGCAGGATTGCACTGTAACAAAGAGGTAATTGGATCTGAAAGTTTCCCAATCAAGACGAGAGTGAGACCTGAAGCAGCGCTTTGTGGCTGCTGATAACGCTGTTATCACAGATTTAATGATGTGGGAGCGCTGCGGCCGCACTGGAAGCATCCGACAGGAGCAAACAGAGGTTTTTATCTAAGCTACTGAGGATGGATGCAGCTGGCAGGTTTGTCGGAACATCAGGAATTATCATCACCTGCTGCCAAAGGTGAAGGTGGACAATTAGGTTCGGCCTAACTGTCATGGTAATTGGCCTTGTCTGTTAGCAAAATATCTCGTGAACTACTGATCAGTTTTTAATGACGCTCTCAGAAAGTAATCACTGGATGTACATCTACAAACGATTAACTTTGGGAGTCAGTCCAATTCAAGTTGGCAGCACCGGCTAATAGATATTAGCCAACACAAAAATGGCTCCAACTCAGTCATTTTTACAGATATTGAGTTAAAATTTGTTGCGCTAGTAGCTGAGAGCCATTCACAACACATACTCTGAGCGTGACATCTCGTGATGATGCATATGGTTGCACATCACCAAAATGGCTTCAACCTTCCTCCACCTAAAATGGTCTTAGTCTAAAAATCTGGTGATTTACAAACGTGTTTACATTGCCAATGCTGGTTAAGAAAAAAAAGCACATTAAAAGACCGACTCTGACATGTCAGAAGAGTCTTTTTATTGGGTTCAGACATCGACATACAATCGACAGAAGTAACTCGTGCTAAATCCAGAAAACCTGAGACTGAACTGAAACTAAACCCTGCCCTGTGTGTTTGATCACAGCCGGAGAAAACCTCCTAGATTTGAATAAATAACTTAGTGTGTGCAACTATTTTCTTAGTCAGACTTAAAGGGGGCCTATTGTGCAAAATTCACTTTTTACATGTTTTTGTTCTTCCGTTTGGGTATCTACTGCTTTTCGAAACAGTCCAAGCGCAAAAAAAAAAAACACCCAGCTGTTTTTTGGCAACAAGTAAATGTTTTCTGGTGTCTGCAAAAACGACCAGTTTCAAAAACGGTTACCTAGCAACCCCAAGCCGAGCCCAGCCCCTCACCTGCCAACCCAAGTGGAGCTCCGCCCACTTCATTACACTTCATCTTGTTAGTTCTGCTGGTTTTACTGCTGAACAGTGTCTGCTGGAAAAGGAAAATGTTCTGTTGTCGGCTGCAGTATAGAACATGTTCTCCCAGTCACTGAGAACAGAGCTGCGTGGCTTTATTTTAGTTTTGATGGCAACGTCCTCGTGATATTGCCAACAAAAGTTGTAGTTCGAACAGCTCACCTGTCCCAGAAACACGTCTCTGTTAAAGTCACGACATGTTTGTCTGAACTAACATTAGAACTATGTTAATAAAAGAGAAGAAAAGTTGGAAAAAACTGATCTTTACCAGGCGGTCATCTGGACACTTTTCGGGTTTCGGACGGCTGACTGCCGTGATCATCTTGTGTTTTTTTTTTTCCACCAGCTCTGACAGGGAACCGTCTCACACAGAGACACTCGCCGTAAAGGAAAAATAATGGGAAGTCAGTGTTAATTAGATAAAGGGAGGTGGTGAGGATGACAATCAGCTGCTGGTTATCAGGTAATAACAGCATTACTCATCATCAGTGCTCACATTCAATAGGTTTGTCACCTGTGTGTGTGTGTGTGTGTGTGTGTGTGAGAGAGAGGAAACACACAGAGTCACACGTTCTGAATGAAGCAGGAAACCAGGACGTGATTGAGTGCATAAACAAACACCCCTGCATCTATTCATTCATCCATTCTCATTCAAACAGCTCCATGGAAAAATGTAAACGATGACTCAGATCCCGATCGGTCATGTAACACAATCAGGGCCGTCTCTGGTCGGCTCTAAATTCATTAAGCCGAGAGACAACGAGTCCCAGCGGGCGGTCTGAGTCAAACCGCACGAGGGGCGGCGCGTCCTGCAGCTGCTTCAGGTGGCGGCATGGACGTCACGAAGTCAGTTCAGGGTCACAGACCTGATCTGGTCTTATGGTCTGGGATGAGGCAGAGTGTGTGCGAGATGAGATCTTTTTGTGCTCGAGGACAGTTTGTAAAATATGCAACATGTTTTATTTGTTTGCAACATTTTGGCAGGAAATGAATTCCACAGGTTCCCATCAGTGGAGTTCAGTATGTTGTTCTTAGTTGCTGTTCGCTCGGTTAAGGAAGTCAGGAAATCAGTGGACGTGGAATCAGAGGATTTGCTGAAGCTGAAACCCTGCAGGGTTGGATTTAGAATAAGGCTTTTTGAACAGTTTTTCAGACCACACGGTCCGAGACTTTGTTTGTGCAAATATATACCAATGTTTTACCACAAAAATTCAACATGACAAATTAAATGTTGTAAGCAAAGCGGTCCCTCCTCCAACAGCATTAGTTTATAAAATATACGTTGTGTGATTTATTATTATCGCTGCAGAATCTTAAACATAAGCTTCATGTTGAGAGCTCTTCTGTGATCCGTTTGCATTCATAGTATGTGCTGGGGATGGCTCTCAGCTACTACCACAACAAGTTTTATACTTGTAGCCTTGTCGTGTTGGCTGTGGCGGCCATCTTCAGCAGGGTTGACTCTAAATCTGTTTAGTGGTTGATGAAATGTTCCCCTGACAGACAGTAGTTGGCGCCAAAGTTCAGAGCAGATAATGTTAGGTCACCTGTAGGGCTTTGCCTCCGTGTTGGGGATTACTTTCAGCTACTACCACACCTGATTTTAGCTCAATGTCTGTAAAAATGACGGAGATATTGTCGTTTTAAGGCAGCTATTTTAAAATCACGTTGACTCCGAACTGTCATGGGAATTATTTAAAAGTTATCTACTTAAACTGTCGTTAAAATCTATTCAATAGGTCACAAGATATTTTGCTTATAGACAAATACATGAACCCACACACTGACAAAGGCCTTTTAGCTCAGATCATTTAATAGGATTTTTTTAGAGGACCGTAGAAAAATAAAATCTAACAGTTTCTCCAAAATAAACTTGTTTTTCTGCACAACTTCCTTTTATTATTCTTAAAAACCTGCCAAACAAAGCTGTAAATACCAGCTGCTTTATCTTAAACTCCATTTTTCTGCACAATCTGACGAAAGAAAGAAAAAAGAAAGAAGCCTAAAGACATAAGAACAAGTCAAAGACCTTCCTCCAGTCCGTCACTAGCTTCAGGTGAGCAGTAAAAAGAAGCAGCCGTGCGTCCTGTGTAACCTCGGTACAGAACCGTTCCTCCCCCTCCTGTGGTTCTGCTCGTCATGTGGTCGACAACAAGAGGATTTGAAGCTAAGGCTGAGATGAGAGCTGAACCTGTGACCTGCGGGAGCAGAACCACGTGAGCTGCTCCGACCACCACGCGAGGCCCCTTTTTTTCTGGGGGAAAAAAAAAAAAAAACCTGCTTCGATTTTGCTCAAAAACCTGCACCCGTCGGTCTCTGTGTGCTTTGTGGTGGTTTTCCTGCTCTGAGGGGAGGTTCCTGCAGGAGCCAATCGGAAGAAAGGCGGAGGAGGGCCACGTCTGGCTGCGCACGCCATCATCAGCATCAGCATCGTGCTGCCCGGAGCCAAGAGGAGCTTCAAGTTAATGAAGCCAAACGTTCATTTTAAGGCTGCGTTCACACCTGATAGTCCGGTAGACTCTGTTCGATTGGGGACCAAAACTGCAACATTTGTTCCATTTTCAGCTTCTGAGGTTCACATACACGCTGCACTGAGTCAATCGAGACAAACCCTTTGAGCGACCTGTTCCCCTCCTCGCCTGTGGTGGCGCTACACCAAGAACTACTGAAGGAAACGACACGACAACCGCCAGAGTTCACTTCAACCGAACTGAGACCGAGGTTTTTAGGCGGACCAGAGTTCGCTTTTGTGGTCAGTATCAGAGTTTGATCAGAGCGTTCACACCTCCCCAAACAAATCGGACTTTCTAGGTTTCAAACTAGTTTGATTAAAGCAGACTGAACAGGGTTGCTGTGAAAGCGCCCTAAATCAGGATAATACCAAGAACCAGCTCTTCTCCCACCAACCCCCCGCTGCATTCCTATTTTGGTTTTACGGCTTCGTGATGAACAACAAGCAAAACTACGAGCAGATGGAGCCCCGAAGGGGGCAGATCCCCGACTGCAGCCACTCCAAAGGCTCGCAGAGTGGGAGAACCGGCCCACGTGAACCCGACGACCCCAGGTTTCCTCCTACAGGAACGTGAACGCGGCGCAGCAGAGCGAAGCCCCGAGAACTACTCAGGCCTCCAATGAGCTCCTCGGACGTCCGAAAACACCGCTCCGCTTCCTGCTGCAGGTTTCATTTGACAGCTGAAAACAAACTGTTCCACAGATCAAGATAACAGAATTTCTTTTTATTTAAATGATTCAGTTGGCAAAAATGTCTTTCCAACAAGAAATTAAGTTTTGAATAAACTAATCTAGAAGAAAAAAAGAACTAGAAAATCCTGTTTCAGGTTCAGTCTGATTTGTGTGCATGTATGTAAACTTGATGCTGATATTCTGATCCTCTGGAGTCTTTTTTTTAACTTTATGACAGAAAAAGCTTCATAACAAAATTGTTCTGCATTCATTCCGTCACTGAAAAGGAAGGCATGAGCAAAAACAGCTTAAAGAATATTAAGTTAATAATTCAAAATGAACCTCGTCCATCACAGTTCTCCTAAAGCCCTGCTTGTCTTTCCCCCTCATCATCATCATCATCATCTCAGCTGCTTGATGTGGGTCAGACTTTCATTTCATTTCCTTTATTTCCCCACATTTAAACCCCCACTGAGACCAGGAGCTCATTCGCTAAGGGCGACCTGGACAAACAGTCCACAGCAGGAGACATTAAAATGTCCTGAAGCATGCTCAGTAATCCAGGTGGACGAATCTGAAGAGGCTGAGTCCAGTCCTCTGGAGGGGGGTCTCCTTTCTGAGGAGCTGGTCCCCCCCCCCCAAAAAAAAAAAATAAATAAATAAAGCCTGAAGAAGTATTTTGGGTAAAAGATGAAGCATTTAAACCAAGAAGAACCCGTCCAGAGGACTTGACTCGACCTTGTTAAGGTCATTAAAATCATTTCCACATACTTGAATTCCCTTTAAAGCAAGTTTGTCTTGAAAAGTGAGTATCTTGTAATGTAAAGTATTTGTTGGGTTGTGCCTGTCTGTGTCTGTCTGACAGACGCCCTTCCTGTCTTCTTTAGGACATTCCAAAGAGAAAAGGTGGACAAACTTTCCTGTCTGTCCTGAGTACGGTGCGGCCACCTGTTGCCCTGAAAGCCCGGCCTGCGGCTCTACTCACCGATGATTTTCTCCTGGTAGCCCTTGGTGAAGAACTGCATGGCGGTGGCGGCCCTCCACGGGGTTTTCAGGAGTCCCTGCCGCTGCGGGTCCTCCCCGAGCCCCCGCAGGATGGTGGTGTAGGCTGCGGCCAGGGACGGCAGGCTCATCTCGTTGTCTTCCACGCTCCTGGTCCGCTCCTCCTTCCAGCTCTCCATCACCGAGGCGGCCGACCGGTGCGAGCCGGGCTCCGCTGTCGGGGTGGCGG
>NC_051444.1:28098029-28102718 GCF_001649575.2 Kryptolebias marmoratus
GTCAAAGTGTCCGTTCAGCACGGAGCCGCTGTCCCCTTCGTCCCTCCTCTCGTTCGGACCGAACTTTGTCTGTTTCGAGTGCTCCATCACTTTTTCCTCTCCGGCCGGATGAGTTCTCCCAGTTTGTTCGCTCGAGTCAGCATCCGCAGGCTTTATAACAGCGGGTAATCCAGGGAGCGCTCCTATTGGCTGAGGGGAACGAAGGGGCGGGACCGAATAGTGATAGTTTAGATCTTTTAAAGTTTTTTTTTTCCAAAACTTTATTCATAATTCTGAACAGTACAAAATCAATGCTCATATAAACATCAGATCTTTTAAAGTGGGTTGATAGGAACAATGAATATCTTACCTGCTGTAGACAGCTCTTTGAGCTCTCTGATCAGATTGTGGAGCTAAAGTCAGGGCTGGACTGGGACAAAATATGTCATGTCTGCTTAGTCATGATCCCTGCATTTGATATGTGTGCATATTTAAGTGACAATAAAGTGACCAAACCACTCTTTCCGTGGTCAAAGCAAAAGGACCAGGGTTCTCACTCTGATGAGAGTGATGTCTTGGCGGTCATAAATGGTCAAGTTCAACATTTATCTAGTGGAAAGAGAGGCAGCATTCGGCCCTCTGAGCACAACAACAGATCTGTTCTGGGATAAAGAAATTAAGAAAAGATGAGACTGTTCTGTTGAGACAAACACAGAGAAGTGAGACAGAAATAATTTAGATGTGGCTTTCTCTGCCAAACATATGAGAACTAGACCGTTTTATTAATTTTTTATTACTAATTAAAAGCAAATGTTGTGTATAAACCCCTAAAGTATGTACATTAGATTTGTCCTCAGACATTAACCCGTTAAAGTCAGGCTCAAAGCTGCGAGGCTTTGCATGCATCATCATATTTATTACCAATATTAATGGAAATATTATGCAAAATTCACTTTTTGCTTGTTTTTGTACTTCCATTTGGGGATCTACTGCTTCTAGAAACAGTGCAAGTGAAAATAAAAAACACTCAGCTGTTTTTTGGCAATAACTAAATGTTTTCTGGTGTCTGCAAAACGACCTGTTTCAAAAACCTTGGGATTGTCGCATCACAATCCCCGTTACCTAGCAACCCCAAGCCGAGCCCAGCCCCTCACCTGGCAACCCAACTGGAGCTCCGCCCACTTCATTACAAGAAGATCGTCACATTAGTTCTGCCGGTTTTACTGCTGGAAAAGGAAAATGTTCTGTTGTCGGCTGCGATATAGAACATGTTCTCCCTGTCATGGAGAACAGAGCTGTGTGGCTTCATTTCAGTTTTGATGGCAACGTCCTCGTGATATTGCCAACAAAAGTTGTAGTTTGAACAGCTCCCCTGTCCCAGAAACACGTCTCTGTTAAAGTCATGACAGGTTTGTCTGAACTAACATTAAAACTTTGTTAATAAAAGAGAAGAAAAGTGAAAAACTGATCTTTACCAGGCGGCCATCTAGACACTTTTTGGGTTTCAGACGGCTGACTGCAAGTGTTCAACTCGACAAATGTTGGTTCAGAACCGCTAAGCACCCCTGTCCCAAAGTCAGAATCCTCAGAGCTTGAATTCATAACGATATAAACGTGGGTCAGGTCCGCAGCGTTTAATCCTTCAGTGAGTTTATGTTTTGAGACAGGACACTGAGTTAGGGGGCGTGGCCAACAGCAGCTCATTTGCATAAAACCGCTCATACTGAAATAAGCTCAAAACAGGCAGAACTGATCGGGTGAAATCTCAAGCATAATAGGTCCCCTTTAATATTAATAATTAATGTATTTGTTGCACCACAGCTCAGCCCCCTGCAGAGATTAATTCAAGCCCCTGAGCAAATGTTGTTGACGAACTCTCAACTGAAGACACAATCTGAAAGCTCTGAACTATCCCTTTAAGATCACTAAATGTGTTCTGGATCCTCTGAGCTGAATTTAGGGGTCTTTAACACAACATCTTCTTATCTTCATGTCTTCAGGTGTTTTTTTCTTTTTCCTCATTTCATATCTGCTGTTTCTGGTATGATTTTCTTTTAGTAAATGTGTGCCTTTTTGTCATTTATTATCGTTAAATTTGAACACAGAATGGCCACACACCACAGAAACGAGACTAAAACACGAACAGATAACTTTTAAAATTGGGGCACTTTCTTTGTCATTTTTTCATGCAGTTCTAGTTTATTTTTTCCTGTGGGCAGCATCTTGGTCCACAGTACTTGAAATATCAGCTTTATTTGGTTTGCAGATTTTTTATTATTTTTTTTACGAAGCTGGTTTTCACTTCGGAACATTTGCTTCTCAGTAGATTTTAGTTTTCGGAAACCTCAAATTCCACAGCTTTAGCCACTTTTCAGCTTTGTAAATTAAATCAACAACATGAAATATTTTTTGCCCGTGTTAATTTGTCTGTCTGTTAGCAAAATATCTCATGAACCACTGAACGGATTTCATTTTTTTCACTCAGAAAGCAATCATTGGATGAACATCTACAGCTGATTACCTTTTGGAGTTAACCCCTTTCAAGATGGCTGCCACAGCCAAGCAACCTTAGTAAACCTTAAAACGGGTATAACCCAGCCACTCTTACAGCTCCTGAGCTCAGATTCGGTGTGGGAGTAGCTGAGAGTCATTCCTGACACACACTCAGAGTACAATGTTATTCTCCAAATGACAACAACTCCTTCGTTTCTCATAAACTGATCTGAGCATAAAACTGTTTCTTTTCAGCATGAATTAACCGGCTCACCTTTTAAACCGAACTCTCCGCTTTTAGACAAAATAAAACTTAAATCCCACATTAAACGTGAACAGATGTGTTTATTATAGTTAAAACAGTAACGAGTTTACAGAAACGTAAAAGCAGAGTTGTGTTTCCTCCGAGGCGAGAAGAAACCAGAGCGCGCTCGGAGGTTTAGTTTTTGTTGAAAGCGAACGCCGACAGCTTCGACGAGTGATCCAGGGATTTCTTCTTCTTGGCGTCGGCGTCGCCTCCTTCTGCTGCTTCCTTCTCGCCGCCTCCTTCGGCGCGCTTTCTCTTCTTCTTCGTCAGCTCGGCCGGGTCTCCACCCTGTCCTTTGGCTCTCTCCGTCCACGACTGAAACAGGAGGAGAGACACGAGACGCACGCGTTAATCAGCGACGGAGGCCGAGCAGAGATTGTTTGGCGTGCGCGCGCGGACACTCAGGCGTGCCGGAGGAAATTGCATCCTGTCATGTATAATCACTATTGACAGGCTGCGTCTCTCTGGCCTGCCGGCTCTTTTCTCTTCAGGCAGAGACAAAAGGAAGCTCTTTCCTGGACGTAATGGAGCTGCGATGAATCATCGGACCCGCTGAGTGGACACGCACACACACACTTAAAATCCAGCGCTTGATGACGCTCTGTCATTAACCCTCGAGCATATTCACTCGAGCAAGTGCACAAACACCAGGAGCCGCGCCGCTTCTTCGCTTTCTGAACTTAATTTGTTGCATCTGAGCAGAACCTGTGGGTCTCCAGGCCGAACCTGCGCAGGGTCATGTTTGTCAGCCGCTGCTGAAAAGCAAAAGGACGTCTTCGCCCGTGTGTGTGTGTGTTCGCTTGTCTGTCTGTTAGCAAAATATCTCACGAATCGATGGACGGATTTTAATGAAACTCTCAGGAAGTCATCACTGGATTGCCATCTGCCACTGATGAACGTTTGGAGCCAGCCTGATTTGAGATGGCTGCCGCAGTCAACAGACCTTAGCAAACACAAAAATGGCTCTAACCCAGTCAGTTTTGCAGTTACTGAGCTAAAGTTTGATGTGGTAGTTGCTGAGAGTCATCCTCAGCACATACTTTGAGCATTAACGCTTTGAATGAGTATCTCGTGAGAACTCGCATACCATTATTTTCAAGGTTTGACTAAAAAAAACAACTCAGCCTAAAACATGAAAGGCGGCGGGCGATATGCATTCCTCCCAGGAATGCTAGGCCTTTAATCCAGGATGAACTGGACTGAAGACTCAAAGCAGCACTTTTAGTTACAAAGATTAAAATCCACAGACCTACACTGAATCGGCTAAATGAAACAGAATCCGGCTCAGGACGCTGTTATCAGTAATCAATAAGGTACCAGACAGGAAATTAGACACATTTGACATTTATTATCTGGTGGGAAAATGCCTGAAAAAAACAAAACAAACAAACAAACAAAAAAACCCTGCGAGACCTCGGAGTTTGGCCTTTCAAATGTCCAAACCTCATAGAGGAAGCAGTTTCAGAGCTGCACATGTTGACTTTATGACGCATTAATTGTGCTTCAATCATCGCCTGCTGTTGAGCAAACAGGAAACGTGTCAACGAAAAAAAAAAGAGCAAAATAAGTAAGGTAATGTTTGAAAGTAAAAATGTAAGCAAAGTGCCTGATGATGCAGTTCTTCTGCAGTGCCCCCGACAACAATTCAGACGTTTCCAGTCCGAGTCTGTGTCTGAGCGGCACCAACTCCCTGCAGGACCAGAGCCAAAGAACCAAAGTGGGATTATAGAGACTGAAGAGAGAGAAGAATCAAACTTGGAGAAGGCGTTCGACCGTGTCCCTCGGGGAATCTTGTGGGGGGTGCTCCGGGAGTATGGGGTACCAGGCCCTTTGATACGGGCTATTAGGTCCCTTTATGACCGGTGTCAGAGCTTGGTCCACATTGCCGGCAGTAAGTCGGACTCGTTTCC
>NC_051444.1:28103313-28189390 GCF_001649575.2 Kryptolebias marmoratus
GAACGAGATCGCGAATACAAGCGGCTGAAATGAGTTTCCTCCGCAGGGTGTCTGGGCTCTCCCTTAGAGATAGGGTGAGAAGCTCGGTCATCCGGGACGGACTCAGAGTAGAGCCGCTGCTCCTCCACGTCGAGAGGAGCCAGTTGAGGTGGCTCGGGCATCTGGTGAGGATGCCTCCTGGATGCCTCCCTGGTGAGGATGCCTGGTCCTATCAGGTCTTTATGCTGTGACATTTGCTTGTTTTAGTTAAAGTTTTTTTTCCTGCTGTAAAGCACCTTGTTGTTCTTTAATGTGCTATAATAGAAACAAAATGGACGCTGACATTCAGATATATCATACAGACTGTTGGCCTCCCTACCTCAGACACACTGTTAGTTACTGTTCAGATATAAACAGATTAATTCAGATAAGAAACCCTGAAAACTACCAAAAACTACTGAACAGAGAGCAGAACGGTTGTTGTAACTTCTTATGTTTATTAGGCGGAAATCGGAAATCGTTCATAGAGAGGCTGAAGGTTTTTAGGGGTTATTTCTCTCAGTGTGCTGTATTCAGAAAACTAACTTTAACACTGCGTCACCAGGACAAATAATCTTTTTAGTATAAAGTGTGAGCTTGCCGTGTTTCAGCACAAATATTTGCCTTTGAGAAAAAAAAAGCAAAAAAAAAAGGATGCAGAAAAAAAAAACTGCCGGCAATGAAATTAAAATGATCAAAAGCCGAAATGAGTGAGAAGCGCTGTCATAATTAGAGCCCTGCAGATCGCCCAGCTGACAGCATTATCATAAGATCAACGCCTGGCGCTCGGCTGGGTTCCCAGGCAACCCTCACACCCACAGCCTCTTTGCCTGCTGGGGTTTGTTGTTGTTTTTAACACCGACAGACTTGATGTATGCAGGGGTTGGGAGCGGGAAGGTGAACGTGTGAAGTGGTTTATTACTGACACAGCTGCCCTCGTTCATTCACCCGCCGACAGGTGAAACCGGGCGCCGAGTGAACGGTTTCTAACGACGGGCTCTGTTGTCTGCTGACGGACCCACAAGGATCAGGAAAAAAAACAATTCCTTCTCTCAAATGGGCGCGCCGCCGCGTCGGGGTCATTTGAGGCCCCACCTGCTGACAACTAGAACCGCTAAAACAAAAACTGAAAAACACACGATTTCCCTTTTTTCCACAATATATGTCGAACTTTACTAAACGTACAAATCCTACAACCCAATTTAGCTCACATTCTGAGGTAAAACTCAGAAAGCCTGTGACACGGGACAGTAAGGCTGTCATCGATCCCTTTTCTGTGGAGGCGTACACACGCCGGGCCGCGGCAGTGACTGAAAGCACAGTGACCCTGGAGCAGATCTGGTCAAACAGAGCCGCTAAAGTGAAGGAAGCTGAACCTCAGGCTGAGCTGCTGTTTATTGTAAACTATTAACACTGGTTTTACTGTATCTGTAGTTTTTAAACGTTGGTGACAGTGAGGATGTTTCAGTTTTAATAAATAGCGGCCACCACGACAGAAGTTTCTTCATTAATGAGTAACTTGTGAGCTCATGTCGGTTGTGTGTTAATATTTCTGCCCTGGAGCATTGATTTTTTTTTTCTTTTAACGTTCAGCTGACAGTGCATGTAAAGAGTACAGTACCTGTTCTCCTCACACTCTGACACACACATTATTGTGTTTCTCTTGGTGTTGGGCATGTTAGAAGTCAGAAGAAGAGTAAAGTATTTCGAGCCACAGCATGTCTTTAGAGACAAGAGTGCAACTAAAAACATGCTTTCAGTGTTTTTATCCTCACTATTGAACTCTGAGGCCTTCACTCCCAACCCGTCCATCCTCTTTATGTTCTTAATCCTTTAAATAAACGACGCACGGTGGCGCTATAGCTGACTGGGTCAGGCAGTGATCGAGCTAATTCATTCATTCATTCATTCATTCATCCATTTCTCAGCTCAGATGAAATGAAACATTTTATGACAGACGTCAGCAAAGAGCCGAGTGGGAGCTGGCACTTTGGACTGCTTTGCTCGTGTGTTATCTGCGAGGGAATAACCTGAAAGTTTCCAGCCAATCAGAGCGATTCCTCAGCTTCGGCCCGGCGTGAGAACAGAAGATCCAGGAAGTTAAACTCAGGACTTCCTGTCGCTGCCTGTTTAAGAACTGGATTCATTTAGACCCATTCTGATGATCCGTTTTTGACAAAAAGTTGGTAACCAGTGGAGCGATTTTAAAAATTCAAATTGCGTTGGATTTGTCTTTGAAAGATTTATCAAAACATGTTGTGTTGGATGAGGTTATAAAAATCAGGTGGCCTTGCTATCCTTGGGGGAGGTAATAACTGGAACATGTACCGAAACCCTCCTTTTTTGTGGTTCATAGTACTCAAAATCTCAGGGTGAAAGTACAGAGTTCGAACTTCAATTAAAAGCTTTTAGCTACGCTATCACGACATAAATAAGCTCTCACCATCTCCTAATGTTTGGTTTGTTTATTTATTTATATTATTAAGTGGACGTGCCTTTGAGTTATATTTCCACTCACTCAGCAAGTCTTTTTTTCAGCACATTAGAGTTGTAACGGTACGCAGAAATCCCTGTTTGGTACGAATCTTTTGAAGTTGGGTATGTTTTCAGTCCAGTTACATTAAAGGCAATAAAGAGATGAATATCCTAGAATTGCGGCGCTCGAGGTGGCTGCATGTTGGAGTAGCTCTGTTCCATTCACTCTGAGATATTGCTTTTGAAAATGTTATTCCTCTTTTTTTTCTTGTTGTAAATCACTTTTTTTGGAAATCATTATTTCCTCTGGTATTGGATGCTGTGCAGCTGGAAGGATTTTTACTGAAATCTTTTTTACTTTTGGACATTTTGTTACGATGCCTAACCATGACAACAAGTGTTAAATGTGAAGAACCCTGAAGTCCAGTCATGGCCAGAACCAAGCTCCCAGGAAGCAGCTCGCCACCAAAGCCGCCCGCAGGAGTGCCCCGATCACCGGCGGAGTGAAGAAGCCTCACCGCTACAGGCTCGGTACCACCGAGCAGCTCATCCCGAAGCTGCCCTTCTAGCACCTGGTCCGGGAGATCGCCCAGGACTTCAAGACTGACCTGAGCTTCCAGAGCTCAGCTGTTATGGCTCCCCAGGAGGCCAGCGAGGCTCACCCGGTGGAGCTCTTCGAGGACACATCGGGAGGAGAGATCCTTCCTGCCCACAGCCATCAGCATCTATAACAGCTCTTTAACGAAACCAAGATTATGAGCTACAACATTTAATTTCCCTTGGTGATTAATAAAGTATCCTTGAATTGAATATAAGCACACATACAGCAGAAGCTTTGGTTAAGTCTGGGACAGCTGGAGCTTGTACCTGCTTGTCTAAAGCTGGCTAAAACACTGAGGAGAGTGAACTTTGGGACGTGACGGTATTAGTTGTGTGGAAAATAGGTCTCCTGCTATGAAAACCTCTGGTGTCTGTTATGAGTTTGGTTGAATGCTACAGGCAGGCAGGTTTGCCCTTTTTTTTCTTTGCATCAGTTACTTTTCCATTTGGGTAATTCTGTTTCAAGTGGATGATTAATTTCCACATGGAGCCACCTACCTACCTAATGCCAACGTAAAGCTGTTGTTCAACCAATTTTCTCCTTCTCTGCCATCGCCGTAGTTGACTCAGAAACCGTAATGTTCCCAAACGGCAGACCTGTGGGGATCCTCGAGCTCTGCTCTGTCTGTGTTCTCCATCCTCTTTTGGTATGCTGTTGCTTCATGGGCCACCTTCTTTAAAAACCGTAGAGCTCTGCACGTGAACGTTTGTACAAGTTTCAAACAAAACTGACTTCATGCCATACTGAATTACTTGTACCCCAAATCTTTGGTACAAATACATACACTATGGTACATGTGCTGCTTTGTTTGTTGTGCAAAAGCCTTCAGTTTTTTATAAGTCACATGTTAAGATTACTCTTTAAAAGATTATATATGTAGTTTGTATTAAAACTACTGACTGAGAGATGGTGTGGTAGCTGAATGCAGTGATTCGGAAAACTACGTGAAATTGCTTAAAACTAAAAGTATCGGCTGTGTTATAAGGCGGGGGGATCATTCTCAGATCCCAGACACCAACAGCTGTGTCGAGATGTCCTCAGATCTTGTTTCAGACCAAGACTGCTGAAACAAAATGTCCTCAAAAGTCTGCGTGATTTTGACTTTATTAATCACATCCAGATGTTGGCGTTTGGTCCATATTAGGAATCGGTTTAAAAATTAAATCTATCACTTTCGTCTAAACTCTGCAGCATGATGTTTGTGAATTTCTCCCGTTTGCGGTGACTGAAAATGTCTGTTTTGGTTTGAGTTTGGTCTTCTCGGCGGCAGCGAAAATACAAGGAATGGTTCTCCTCGTCACATAACGAATGTTGGTTGATTAGTTTTTAGATCCTCGGTTCTCCTCTGACCCTGGAGGGTTTACGTGGCTGTGGAGAAGTCCGTTAACACGCGTCGGGCTAGTCTTTCTGCAACGGTGGCAACTGGTATAAAATGGACGGGGGACATCGATCCGCCTGTAGTGGACATGTCTGAGACGAGTGGGACCACCTTATTAACCCCGCCGGTACAGACTGTAAACACATTATCACAGCCCTGTGAGGAATAAACACGTGTATGGGCCGTTTATAGTTGTCGCTAAATGAAAGGAGTCGTCCCGGTCGCGGCAACAAATGGCGAGTAGAATTTTTCAAGGTTCTCCGATCTTTCCCTGCTTGTCCTTTTTGGCGAGAAATCAGCTTAATAGACTTTTTCTTGGAAATAAAGAGTCCATTCATTGGTCTTGAAATCTGTTGAACTTCGTTCAAAGTGTCAAGGCAATTTTTAATCTTCTTTTTTTGTTAGAAAGCACGCTTACAGACTAAAGGAAGGCTAAGAGGCGGGTCCGGGCGCACCTAATCGCATGTTTAAAACTGTACAAGCTTTACAAACGCAGCAGCGAGCTGATAGAGAGACCAGACGGGAGGCGCGTGGAAGTGGCTGTGCCCCGTTTGTCCTTTTTATTTCTCCACTTCTGCTTTTTTTCACATATTCAAAAGAGTCACTTTTATCTTTGTATGGTTCTACATGCGTACATACAGCTGGTTGCTGGATTGCAGGGTTAAATGTAGTTAAAAGTAAAATATTTGGTGCTTTTTTTTTTTTTTTTTTTTCCTGTTTCCAACATGGCAACTAATTCAAACTGTTAAATCTTTAAAGAGGCCGAGGAGTCAGAAAGTGACGGAAACAACAGTCTTCGTATCTGAAGGGAGTTAAGTGTCACTTTAAACTCTGGCTGAACTTTGACCCCGTTTCCTTGTGTGTTTTTCCAAAAGGCCACGGAGCCAAGTGCTTCCTTTGTGTCTCCCTAGCTGCGGTTTACGTTTCGCAGCCTCTTCTTCTTCTTCTTCTGGGTGAAATGTGGCACGTAACCAATAACTGCTCTGGCGTTCGGTCAAAGTTTTATTTTTTATTTGTGGGTTTTAAATTAAGAATCCATAAATTAAAGTGTTATACTTCCGCAGCGCTGGATGACAGCTTCAGTTCTTATTTGCATTTTTTTATTTTACCTTTTGAAAAGTAGGACAAGAAATTTGTCAAAACAAAGCAAATAAATGAGTCTAATGTTGCAAAAAAAAAAAAAAAGAGATTATTTTTAGTTCAAAATGTGTACCATCTTCTGTCATTTTGTATTTTTCTCATAAGGTGTGCGTCAGAAGCGTGACAGTATTAATTAAAACACGTCTTTCCTGATGAACACTGCATCAGGAAACATTTTCAAAGATTGGTGCGCGATTGAAGTTTGTGGGTTTTGGGGACACATCCTGTGGTTACNCCCGGATAAGCGGAAGACAATGGATGGATGGATGAGATCTTTCTAATGGTGTCAAAATATGTTGTGTTGGATGAGGTTATAAAATCAGGTGGCCGTGCTAATTACAGATTTCTGAACTTTTTTTCTCTTTCAAAATGTGTAACGTTTCAGTTCAGTCGGGGTTTCGTACCAGCCGCTCCTCTGCTGACAGCGTCCTGAATCGTCCCATCGCCTCTTTAATGACGTCGGTCTCATCCACGTCCGGGTTGTCAGCAATAATGTTCTTCCTGTTCTCCTCCAGCCACAGCTGGAAGCCCGTCTTCGGCCTGAAGTCACAGAACCAAGAGAGAAAAATTGGTTTGGATCCCAGGAAGTTTTAATAATTCTCAAGAGTTCATTTTGATTTCACCTCTTGTTTTCGGTGTTCTCTGCAGGTGAGGCTGGAGGCGGAACATCTGCTGGTTTCTGCTGATCCGCAGACGGTTCTGGGTCCTCCTGAGTCGTCTTCCGAGCCGCCGCTGCGGCGCCAGTCATCTGCAGCAGAGTGGACTGGCTCTGCAGGGACAAGCGGAGAGGCCAAAAATTAACATATCACCAATTTTATTCTGAAAATATCACGGAAAAAACATTTCATTGAGATTTTATTGTTTAGGTCATTCAATTACAAATCAAAGGCTCATAAACTATAACAATTAAAGAAATAAAGCCAAATGTGAGTCTGTTTTTCAGCATTTAACTTTGTCACATTAATTCTCCTCAATCTTACAATGATTTAAAGTCATTGATTACTAATAAAAGAACTTCAATAAATAAATACATGATGTTTGAAACCTGCACATTCTTTGTGCAGGTTAGACTCTCCAAGGCTGTCTTCAAGCCATGACCTTCAGCGTCAACTGGGAGGGTTTCCAGGCCGTGGTTCTCAACCCAAAAAGGGGGAAATGCTCCCTTCGGGTCGCAGATTACTCTCAAAAGTGGAGGAGCTCAAGTATCTGGGAGTGATGGTGAGATGGAGCGGGAGATGGATCGACGGATCGGGGCTTCGTCTTCAGTAATGAGGGCGTTGCTTCGATCAGTCGTGGTGAAGAAAGAGTTGAGCCGAAAGGCAGAACTCTGGATTTCTTGCTCCATTTATGTTCCAACCCTCATCCATGGTCATGAGGTTTGGATCACGCCCTGGATATAAGCGGCTGAAATGAGCTTCCTTTGTAGGGCGGCTGAGCTCAGCTGCAGAAATGAGGTGAGGAGCTCCAAGCTCCCCTGGATGATGGAGTAGAGCTGCTGCTCCTCCACATCGAAATGAGTCAGCTGAGGTGGTTCAGGCAGCTGATTAGGACGCCTCCCTTCGGACCCTTTAGATCCAGGACTCTATGGAGGGATTATATATCGTCTCAGGTCTGGGAACACCTTTTGATCCTCCAGGAGGAGCTGGAGAGAGGGAGGTCTGGGTTTGTCTTCTGGTCCTGTTGCTCTCACAACCCGAAAATGAATGGACGGGTGGCTTGTGATGGACTTGTAACCTGTCCAGGTTGTCCCCCGCCTCTCACAGAATGACCCCAAGAGACTGGCACCAGCTCCCCACGACCAGGGAAGGAAAAAGCTGGTGAATGAAATGGATGGATGGCTTTTCAAAAACAAAAACTCTAAGTTGCTGGGACATTATTAATAACTGTTTATTTATTGTGACAAGCCTAAATGACTTCAGAGCAGCAGACTGTTGACAACCTTCCCCTTTTTGTCTTTTATAAGTTTATTTAACCAGGAGATAAGAGGTAAGATTACAAATCTAGGTTGTTGGTTTTTTTTTTTTTGTCCAAAAAATGCCAAGACAAGCAGCAGCTCAGACCAAAAGAGATGATCTAAACCAAAGTCATCAGGACTTTTAAACATCAAGAAGTAAAGAAAAGACATTCAACTGTTGAAGTTCTCTGATTACCTTGGTTTTGGACCTGGGGGCGAGCGGTTTGAGGACGGGGTTTTTGCTCAGGTTCCCTGCAGACCTGCTGAGCGGAGTCGACTTCCTGCTGGACGTCATGTTGTCCAGGATGTTGGTCACTCGAGGCTGACCGGACGAAGACGTGGGTTTGCCAGAACCACAAACCTGAACGCATCAAATTTAAAACGGGACGTCGGACACAAAACACCAAGGAGTCGACCACAAAAGGATCTGAACCCAATCCACCTTCGCTCCAACAAATGGAAGCTCCTCCAACTAAAAGCAGGGAGTCGAGCCACACGTCCAGCTTATGAAGCAGACTGAACATTGTTTATTGGTAATTAGTAAATATAAACCTGTATAATGAGCTATAGTTAATTTTATATTGGCAAAAGTAATTATATGTCATTAAGTACTTATGTTAAGCTGGTTCAACACCACCCCCTGCTGACATAAAGTGGTACTATTAATATATAATAATATATAATATTATATATATATAATAATCTTATCAACTACAGGCAATGATGACAGGAAAAGCTATAGTCGGGGGTGAATATAGCACTGATGTAAAAATCATGAATTTAGATTTTTATTAATTGTCAAACTAATAAAATAGGATAAAAACAAAAAAGCATTAACAGTTGTTCTCTTTCAGGGGAACTAATCAGAGTGAGAGGTTAGATAGTTGCAGAAATATAATTTGGTGTTTAAAACAATAAATGAATACACAAAGTCCTCACCTTGAAGGGATTTGCTCGCCCAACTTTACCGACTGAAAGATAAATAAAATCTGTCAGATACAAAACATAAAAAACAACAATCCTCACTAAATATTACAGTTTTGAATGAGGCGAATATAACTAAACGTCAAACACAAAGAGCAACTGAAGAAGCTTGTTTTAGTGAGGCACACCCCATCATAATGTTACATTATAATAAAATGTGATAAATATGCTGATTTCTGATGTTTTACAGCCAGTTTTGACAGACAGCCGATTTATGATCATTAAGTCAGTTTTGTTGTTTCTTCTCTGATTTTAGCCAAAACCTGAAGTCACTTATGTAGTGAAGTATAAATCCATTTTTTCAGTAAAAACAAAGAAACTCAGATGATCCTCTTCCAGAAATCAGCCACTAACGGATCAAATCTGCTGACAATAGTTTGTCATTTTGAACCCCTTATTAGCTAACAAATAAAACCTTTAAAATCTTTATTTTAAAGTGCTCTGTCTCACTTGGAGTCAGCAACGGCATCACAGGAGAACCTGCTTCTTTAGCGAACGGATTCACGCCTGAAACACAGAACAGAACCGGAGCTCGTCAGCTGGGCTCATTACTTAAAGAAGGCTACAGGCCAGAAACGTTTAAACTTACGTTTTTTGGTTTCCGTTTCCTCCTCCGCGTCCTTCTCCCCTGCAGCCTCGTCCTCTCCCAGTTCTTTTCCTTCCTCCTCCTCCTGCTGATGGTGTTTGGTGCTGTAACGTCCTTCACCAAACCTGCTCAGGCACACAGACATACTTTCAGCTCATCTCGCTCCCTGCAGCCCGGACAATAATTCCCAGCCCATACGAGTTGTTTCTGATGCGCATTGGAAACATTTCTGTTCTTTAGCAGCAAATAGAGTCAGCTGAAGAGCCATTTAAGATAAAGTACAGGCCGGTGTTGAGTCTCAGTCTGATACTCGCATTAATCAGCTCTCTGCTGCTGCACAGATTGCAGATAACACTATAAATACATCAAAGTTATTAAAGTCAATGCCATTAGGTGACTGATACTGCAGTACTGATGTTGTTCCTCAAGGCAAAGGAAGGCCAGGTGACTACAGCTCAGGGAGCGCTGATTGGGAGGACCTACAGAGGCTCCAAAAGGAAACAAAAACCTATTTTCTGTCATCCTTTTTGCCTCATCCCTGTCCTGTGGAAACTTGTCTCTTCCCTTTACTTTGTTGCTCAGCTCCTGATGACGGTTTAAATTTGTCTTTCTATGATAAAAATCCCATCTTCAGCTAATTCCTTACAGTGAACTCAAAAATGCCTCCTTTTTCTGCTCGTTTTGCTGTAACTTTTCTTGATAATAACCCTTCTCTGAAGAGCCTTTAGACACTGGGAGTCCAGCCCCACATCATGACACATCTCACGTCTCGATCATCTTCACTGTCAGGACTTTAACAGGACAAACAATCATCTGAGCCAAATAAAATCATCTAGAGCTCTCCAATGAGACTTTCTTCTTGTTGAAACAATCCCATAAACCTCTGATTTTTATTTAACAACTCTGTGTAACTCATTTCATTGGGTTAGCTGGCCCCTCTCTGCCTGAAAACCCAACAAAACAGAAAAGTTTAAAATTACCCAGAGGTCCGTCTGACACTGGAGTAGTCCGGCTCCTCCGGCTCGTCTTCCTGAATCTGGTTGGCCTTTTCCAGCGCGATTTCGCTGAGGCGCTGAGCCAGGGCCATCCGCCTGGACCGGGACGCGTAGCGAATGGCCAACGTCACCACGTTCTGAGTCATCAGGTCGGCCAGCTCCACACAGCGGAACTCCCTGTCCAGCTTACAGGACAGCTGCAGACAAAACACCGTCTCAGTCAGTTTCACCGATTACAGGAAGCCATTTTCTCTCCTTTAGGGTCAGGAAGAAACTGTGGCAGAACCTGAGCTGGTGTATTTTCAAGGCGGCGTTACAGCGCCTCACACGGACGTGGCATGGTTACTACAGTGTTTTTGCCCTTCAAAATGAACATTTTAGAACCGAGAAAAAGAATACAGTTTGAGAAAAAAATGTGTCCTTGTAGACAAGATCTGAAGATCCAAAAAAAAAGTCACCCCCGCTGCCTAATGGCACCATTTTCCTTTATACGGTGAATTTACGCAACAAAACCAGACTCAGTTTTCAGCGCGTAACCGTTTGTGTTTGAGTGTTCGCTCTCCTGCTGCGTGACAACAACATGTTCACACTTACAGCGAACATCTTCATGAGCAGCTCCTGCTGCTCCTTCTGGGACTCGTTCTGAGCGTCCTCGTTGATCTCGTAGCCACTGGAGGACAGGAAGCCGTAGTGGTTGTGGAAGAGGACTGAGCGCCAGTAATGCTCCTGGAAGACGACAAAAGATGACAGAAAGAACATTTTAAGATGTTAATAGAAGCCCTGACATTGGAGTAACAGACTCAAACACTACGCTGGGGGTGGGGCTCATAAAGAAGACGAGTCAACGCTGCACGCCTTCAAAGGAGAGAAAACTGACAAGTAGCTCCGATCTTAGTATGCAGCTAATAAAATTGTCAAATGTTAAGCCACAATACTCTAGTAAAGTGAAAAATAAAGTGTTTCCGACATTTCTCCTTTGGTTTTATCTGCTTGTTGTGTTTACCTCCATTTGGCCCTTTTCTGTGGCGGTCTGACACAGAGGAAGCTTAAAGGGAAGGATGGCGACAGCGGGCCGAGGCAGGGTGGGGGGATACCCGGAGCCTTTACAGGGGATACACCTGACAGGACAAGAGGAGATTTACAGGAAATCTGGTATCCAAGCTTAAAATGAGTGGCTAAAATGCAACACATTTTATTCTTACAGCACTGAAGAGGCCATAAAGCAGAATATCAGTACCTCAGTTTGTTTATTTCACTCCTTATTTGTATTTTCTTCATCACTTGTGGAAAATGAGGGTTCCCTTCACTGTAAAGACTCAAACTACTGACTGAACAGTTCTCACCTGAGCTGCTGAGGGTTCTCGTGCACGCCCACCACCCAGTAATGATCCGATTTGCTTTTACAGGTCTCCCTGGTGTTACAAACCGGCGTCCACGTGTTTCCCAGTGAGCGGTTCAGCATCCGTACCACTCCATCTGAATCCACGTAGCAGGGGGTACCTGAAAAACACACACACGCGCGTTAAGAGGACTTCCGTTGGGATTTTGGGGACCTAAGTGTGGAATCTCTGTTTCTGACCTTCGGCCGTGAACCCGAGCCAGGAGAGGTAGGATCTGGGCGAGAGAGGGAGGGGCTCTCCGCTGATGAGCTGCTTCTTCCTGTGACTGAGCTGCAGCAGCTGAACGCCAAGGGCCTGTTCCCCGTCGAAAGCCGTCGCTGTCAAACAAAACACAGTCGAGCTGAGCCCGCTTTGTGTGGCTGATCCGTCAGCGCAGCCTCGTGGTTTACAAAACCACAGAACAAGAGGAAATGACGTGAACACTTAAACCTTTGAGGCTTATTTAAAGCTTCTGAAAGCCTCGTTTATCGTGAAGTTCGTCGCTGGTTTGAGTGCGGGGGGAAAAAAGAAATAAATATTTATAAGCAAAGTAAAAACAAAAAAATAAAACGATTATCAAGGTTTTCAGTGTAAGAAACTTTAATCCTACAAGCTGCTTTTGCTTCAAAATGAATCAGAACTTCTGACTAAATTTGAAGAAAAATGTGAATAAATGTCTGTTGAAATCCTTAGCTGTTGAGTGATTATCTTCAGCAAAAGATTAAAGGAGCTAATAATCTGAACGTGTTTGTTGACACTTGGTGGGAGCTCAGAAATCAGGTGATTTTCTTTATTATCACCTGAAAACGACAAGTTATTCAGCTGCAGATGTACAGCCATGATCCAGAGATTACTTTGAGTGCTTCCTTAGAATATGTACAGTGGTTCAAGTCAAAAATTATTATTATCGCCCGTCTTTCACCTTTTGGTGGAGATAAAAATACACAAGTAAAAAAAAAAAGTAAGTAAAACTTTATTTATATAACACCTCTCAAGATAAAAATCGGTGCTTCAACAAACAAAATAACAAGTGCACAAAACAAATTTAGGCAAAAGCAGATGTAAAAAGATAAGTTTTTAGCCGGCCTTTAAAGGAAGCCACAGAGTCCGCTGATTGGAGGAGGAAGGGAGGGAGTTCCAGAAGAAAAGGCTCTGTCTCCTTTAGTTTTTTGTCTGGGGGGGGGCAATCAGCAGGTCTTTATCACAGGACCTCGAGGCCCTGATAGTTAATTGGTGTCTGTCCACGCAGAGCTCGCCAAGTCAAAAACAAAATCTTGAAAACCACTCGATAATAGACTGGGAGCCAACGAAGCTTCATTAGAAGTTGAGTTATAAGACAACATTTTAAAGATCCAGTCAGAAGTCTAGCAGCAGCGTTCTGCACAGACTGCAACTGGTCTGGGGAGGTTTTTGTTAAACATGAGTACAGCGCATTGCAAAAATCTAGGTGAGACGAAAAAAAAACATGAATTAAGATTTCCATTTCAGGACGAAACACGATACGGCTAAGCTTGGCAATAGTTTGCAGATGATAGAAACGGGAATGAACCAGAGGCTTTACATGATTCTACAGAGTAAAACCTGAGTTGAAAATTATCCCCAAGGTTTCTAACCGAAGATTTAGCAAAATAACCAAGAGGCCCAAGGATCTGGTTTATCGTTACAGTTGTTTTGTTCTGGTGCAAAGATGATTACTTCAGTTTTCTCTTTAACTGAATCCAGACAGGTCAGTAAAATATGCAATTTTAAAACTTCATTAGGAAGAAAAGATATATAGCCCTGGATATCATCAGCATAACAATGATAAATATCCTTAAAAGATGAAAGTATCGGACCAAGGCGGAGCAGATAGAGCAGAAACAACAATGGCCCCAAAACAGAGCCTTGTGGAACACCAAAACGAACAGGACAGGGATGGGATCTGTTCGTAGCTGAAGCCAAGAAGATTGATCTATCAGACAAACCTAAAATACCAGCCCAAAGCCTCAGCCTATCAAACATACAGTTCAACACAGAATTAAAACTACCCGGTGAGAGAGACTGTGTGTGTGTGTGTGTGTCAGACCTCGATGGTAGACCACCAGCAGCTGTTCTCCGTGTCCGCTCATGCACACCACGGGTCCCGGCAGGCTGAAGAGTTGCCTCTGGACTCCTCCGATGGAGAAGAGCCTGAGCATCAGTGCGCTGGTGGCAACCGCGGCCCAGCCCTGTCCCAGACACAGCGCCTTCACGTCCTCGCCCTTCGGCAGGTCCACCATCCACTCCTTATTGGTGTCCCATGATGAGAAGTGGAGGCACTGCAGCTTACTGGGAAGACACCGGTGGTTTGAGACATTTATACCGGAAGGCCGGAACTGAGAGCACCGACGCTCAGGAGGCTCACCTGGCGAGCTCGTCCGTGCCGGGGCAGGCCAGCAGCACAGCCTCCTGGGACAGGTCGGCCATGGTGTGACCCAGAGAGTTGGTGAGGTGCATGGCGTGGTGCACGGCCGTGTCGTGAAACTCCACGTCCACGGCGTTGTCCTGCTCGTCGTTGTAGCCTCGCACGATCCCCACGGAGTTCCACATCTGAGACACAGCCAGGTCGTTACGGCACAGGTGAGAGGCCACGGCTTGAACGTCAGGTCTACAAACGGCCCTACCATGAAGCGGTGAGTGAGGTGCGCCGGGGTGGAGCCTGGCTGAAAGGCCTTCTGGGGAGCGCTCGGCATCGGCCCCTCATACACGGGGTGCAGCGGGGCCAGAGGAGCGGCTTCAGGAGCCACAGTGCTGCCGGCGTCATCGTCATCCCTGAATTTGTCTGGACCCAGCTTCAGAGATATTGTGTCTGAAAGGAAATAACCGTTTCTTTAACCTGAACGATGCAGCCACACTAAAGCTTCTGTGACAGTATTTCATCAAACCAAAGAGATTAAAAACAGGATGGACTACACAGGGTCACCAGGATTAATGTCTTTATCACTACGTACAGTAGGTACAACCATGGCTGGAATCATGAGGGGCAATCAGATTTAAACCGCCCACAAAAACAGGTGAAAACAAGTTGGGGGGGGTTGAATTTCTACATTCTGAACCATCTATAATCATACAATTTAAACTGTATGTTTCTCATATTTAATCATGGAAGAATTTGACAATGTTTCAGTGAAAAAGACTCCACTTAGGTCAAGGGTGATCACCAATGATTTCAAGGTCAACAGCACAGCTGACATAGTGCTCTAACGCTGCAGCAGTGTAATGTAGGAATGTCAAACTGCACAGCTGGACACCTCATGGGTCAAAGATGATGCCTGTTGATTCAAAGGTTCATGGGGTCAAAGGTCAAGGTCACAGGTAACCCCTTTGTTAAAAACTTCTCTCTGCTCTGACATGTGACCCTTTAGTTATGACCAAAGAAGATATGTTTCCGGTTCCGGACTCAATCCAGGTTTTTTATCCTCACCCATTGAGTTCTCATCGTCCAAGATGGCTCCTCTGTTCCTCACCCGTCCAGTGGACGGCACCAGGAAGTCATCGTCTTCGTCCTCGTCGCCGCCGCGCTTCTTGGCTGGAGAGTTGGTGTCGCTCAGCCCTTCATCCATAAGTCTGCCGTCATCATCCTCATCAAACAGGTCGTCGTAGTCTTTAGCAGGTTTTGATTCAGACGCCTGTCAGGAGGTCGGTGAGGAACTGATCGTGAGCAGCAGGAAAATAAGCTGCTGATAATATTTACTGTTCTGTCACAAAATCATTAACCTTGCTCAACAACCTACTGAATGACTTGTAAAGAGACGGACTGAGTTATTTAATCGGGGCTGTAGAGGCCAGAGGTACCTTGGTGGTGCTGCTGTTGGTGCTGGAGGTGCCGACTCCGTCCAGCAGGCCCAGGCAGCCCTCGGTGTCCGTGTAGGCGATCTGGCTGCCGGACGGATGCCAGGCCAGACTGCACACCGTGAAGCCTTTCTCATGCTTCTGCCTGCAGCAAAGACGACACACACATCAAACCCACGAGTTTCTATTTCTATCCTTATTAGGACTCATGTTGAAGTCCGTTTATTTCAGTAGCCCGACCCTGACCATAGCCTGGCCAACTCCAACCTAAACTCAAATTACATCACAGCCCTAAACCTAAAATGATGTCCCACCAAATCAGGGTCAGGCTTTGGTCCCCATAAGGACTGCCGGTTCTAATAAGGCTGAAGATACAAAAACCAGATAACAGAAACAAGTGTATACACACAAAATGAGCTCATGGTTTCCATTTTTAATTAAACTTTTTTGTGCTGAAGCACATTATTGTACCGTTCTGCCCAAATTTAGACGTAAGAGTTGAAATCAAAGCAACTTGACTTTGGTTTTTTATATATTGAAGACATTTTGCTTCTTGTCCGAGGAGCTTTCTCTATTCCAAAATTTAATTTTAAATTGAACAGACCAAACGTTAAACTAGCTGCGTATTTTTAAATATGGCCCTCACAACATTCTGATTGTCCGTCAGCCTCCATGAGCCCGCCTCCAGCTCCGAATGAAATGATTCATGAAAATAAAAGAGCTTTTTCCACCATTAGGCTCCACGGATCTAAACCGGAGTCAGATCTGGTTCTGCTTCCAGAGCCAAGAACCGCTTCTGTCGGGAGCTGGAGGCAGGCCGGGGTCGGTAAATTTATCGAGTTCCCAGCTGGGCAGGTCCAAAAGTCTTCAAAGTTAATGGCCGACCCTGCACCTGGTGTTTAGAGATCTGTTTGAAACGCTGTAAACTCCTGTCTGCAGCAGCGTTTACAAATATGATCAGAGGTCAGAAATGCTTGTCCAGAGAGTGTTCACAAACATCGACTGTTTATAAAATAACCCTGGGCCAAACTAAGACAGGTGTTTGTAGGAATAATGACACAAACTCTGTGATCTGTGGAGATGAAGTGTCTCTCTACACTTTGATCCACAGAAACTCAAAGACAACAGAGGGAGAATCAAACATTTACAAGAAAAGATGTTTTATAAAACATGGCTCTTAACCAGAACTAGTTAAGAAGCAGACTGGAACAGGTGAAAAAACAACTAAAAACAACTGATGAAAAACAAGTAGTGGTGGAAAAAAACAACTAAAATTATCCTTCTTGGCAGTTTAGTATGATCTTACATCCTTTTTTTCTTTATCAGTCTCAGTTTTATATGTGTAAAAGAAAAACGTTTTAGCAAAACATGTTTCTGTTTTACTTGTGTGGTTTAAAACTCCAGATTTTAACTGAACGTGTCAAAGTGTTGCAGCAAAGAAGGTTCAGTCAAACGTCACTCGGTTTCAGCGTATTCTGATGCATTAACCTGCGTTCTTTAGTTTCAAAGGGTAAAATGAACTCCGCCCACGGGCCCGCCGGCAAACAACTCGTACCTTTCCACACACAGCTTGCTGTTTGCGTCCCACACCGTCAGCGACCCGCCGACGCTGCCGGCTGCCAGGAACCGACCACACGGGGACCAGGCCACCACGTTGATCTGCTGCGGATTTCAAAGAGCAGAAGGGCGACCTGTTTTAGTCGGAAGTGGTGCACATCGCGTTACGAGCTATGGAAGCGTCTACATGAGACGCTTTGTGATCCAACGCCCCACCGTTCACCACTCACTGCTTCAAAATCAGATCAGGATTACCACCGCCATGCCTGTGATAACATGTGCTCAGGTTTGGTGGTCGTACAGTGGGAACGTGTTCCTGACCGCACAAAAACACAAAAAATTAGCACAACTCAGCTACGTTTACAGATACCGAGCTAAAGATATGTGTGGTAGTAACTGAGAATCACCCACATCCCATACTCTGAGCATGAACTGAGCGTACGAGATCATTACCTGCTGGAGTCAACCCTGCCTGCCGGGAACTACTGGCAGATTTTCATGAAAACTTTCAGAAAGTAATAATTGGATGTAGATCTTTTTGAAGTCAACTCAACAGAAGATGGCCGTCACAGTCAAACAGCCTTTTAAAAACACTAAAATGGTTAAAACTCGAGACCTCGCAGTATCCCGTGAGGCTGTGTGAAACCTCACGTACCTGCCTGTCCTTTCTCCTGATGAGATCTTAGTTTAAATCTGGCGTGAAAGGCAGTGGGCAAATTTGTAAACTTTTTGTTTGAGCGGTTTTCTTTTTATTTGTTGTTGTTTAAATCCTGTTGCTTCATGATGCAAATATAACTTGTCTTCTGCAGATTTATGCTAATAAAGTTCAGCAACATATATATTAGTACCCTAAATTACATGCAGTAATAAGAG
This sequence comes from Kryptolebias marmoratus, assembly GCF_001649575.2. Classification (NCBI taxonomy): domain Eukaryota; kingdom Metazoa; phylum Chordata; class Actinopteri; order Cyprinodontiformes; family Rivulidae; genus Kryptolebias; species Kryptolebias marmoratus. Next base: position 28,121,064 of record NC_051444.1, read on the forward strand.
AACACCACAAGCGTTTCCAGGCAGAATTAGGTCTTACAGCATTACCTAATGCTGAGGTATAATTTGCAGAAGGCCTAATGATCGTAAATAGATCCCGGCCAACTTGTTCTCACCTGTGTGAGCAGATCATCAGACAGGGTGGCCACATGGTCCCAGGACCCCCGCTCATACAGGTGCACTTTGGTTTCTACAGGAACCGCTAAAAGCTGACAAACACACACACACGGTTTTATCAGAACAAGTCAGAACCCACGCACTGTTTCCTCCCCCCGACCGAGCGCAGAGGTTTCGTGACTGACCTTCCCCGCCACGGGCCGAAACGCCAACCGGCACAGAGACTTGGCGTTGCTGACGTCGTTCGTCTTCTGCAGCAGAGGCCAGCTGACCGTCTGGGTCTGTGCGGACACACACACACACACAGCATCAAGACACGAACGCGTCCAGTTTCACAGCGCGTGACGCAGAAACACAGACGCACCTGATCCTCGATGTTCCACACCACGACGGCGCCGTCACAGCTGGCCGAGGCCTGAAGACAGAGCGCACATCGTCAAAATACAAAGTTTTATTCAGCTCCGCTTTAATCCTCTCTGTATACACGGAATAATGAACTCATCACTGAAGCTGTTTTATCATTTGATGCTAAAACTGAAAACACTTTAAACAAGAATGACAAAATAAAATAAACATGTTGCTGCACAGGATAAAAAGAATGCTGCTGATTTATAAAAAAATACACAATGTCAGTAATTTTTAAGGAGTTGCAGCAAAAAAATATTTCTTTGTAGATTTATTTTATATTTTTTTAATAGTTAAGTAACTATTTAAATATAAAGTCTATATTTATTATCTCCTGAAAAAAAAAGTAAAAAGAAAGCAATAATAGTGTCTTTTTGTTTGTTTGTCTGTTAGCGAAATATTTCATGAACTACTGGACAGATTTTAACGAAACTTTCAAAAACCTTTAATCTTTGGATGAGGGCCTACAACTCATTAAGTTTTTGAGTCGACTTGATTCAAGATGGCCGCCACAGCCAAATGACCTTAAAAACCTCCAAAACGGCTCCAACTCAGTTAGGTTCACAGACGTCGAGGTAGAATTTGGTGTGGTGGTAGCTGAGAGTCGTTCATAACGCGCCAACAGACCGCACAGCGTGACGTAACATCGCGTGACACCAAAGATCACGCCGTTTAAAGGATTGACCAAACGCCGTCAGTTCTTAACATAATATGATCTTAGTTGATCTAAGATGATCCAACTCTGGCCAGAGATGTGCACTCCTTTAAGGAATACTAGGCCTTCGATATTAAACCCATTTCTGGCAGTACAGAACGTCCTGTTTTCTACAGACTGTGTGCAGACTTGATCAGTGTGATAAATGTGACTCGAAGCTTCCAACAGAGTTTGGCCTGGTCCCAATACTCGCCCTCCACCCTACGCCCCTCTATGAAGTGTGTACTCAGTCAAAGTGCACAGAAGGGTTCGTGTGAGCAGGTTACAAGCATGCAGACATTGGAGAATTGGGACAGTACAGGTTACATCATCGACTTGTGCCTCTGTTTTGGTATTTTAAGAAGGTGCCAGTACAATTTTAAAAGAACAGTTTAGGTATTTTTGCTTTCCGAAGTCATTGCAGGAGATATTTGGCTGTTCAAATGTGTTTTGTTATGACTTGTTGAATATGGAGCAAAGTTTGATAGTATTCACACCTGTACAGCAGAGTGAAACAAGAATTATTTCAATACTTTACATTTAAGAACAGCTTTTTTCGTGACAGACGCAGCTTGCTCTGTCACCACTTCCATATTTCTGCCGTTTAATTCAAAACCCTTTCATTGTCAATAAAGATAAAAAAAAAAAATCAAAACGTCACATGCAGTGATGAATTGTGGGTAAATACTTCGCCGAAGTCCGCCTGGATGAGGGCTTAGCCGAAGGGTGGATGTAGTACACAAAGGGGGCGGGGCTAAAGAGCACTCCGGAGAACTGGGACACACTACGCACTCAAACCCTTCAGCATGAACGCGCGTTTGAAGGGCACAAGGGTGAAAAGGTGTAAGTGCGAGTATTGGGACCGGGCCCAAGTCTCTACTGTGGCCTCGGCGCTGGTATTCCTGACATCAGAGGAAAATTACCCACCAAGAATTCATCTCTGGGGTCGAAAGAGACGCTGAGGACGGGCGCCGCGTGCCCCCGCAGAGTCTTCTGCTGGCTGCTGTCGGCCACCTCCACCACCTTCACCATGAAGTCACTGAGGGCAAAACAAACAAAGAAAACATCACAGGCAGTTTCTTAAATCGATGAAGAGAAAACAAACCGATCCCGACGCCCGCTCTCAGACCCGCAGACGGCAGAATCTTAGGAATCGATAAGATGAGCAGATGTGAAAACAGCAGCATCGAGCCCGGCACCGTGCTGCCTCTATTACCCCCATCAGCCTGCTTACACAGAATCAATTCTCATTTAGCTCCAATCAAAAAAAAACAAGAAGAATCCTAACCAGCACGAGGCGGAGACGTGTTTCGCATCACAGCCTGGGCTGACCTGAAGCACACAGAACACATCAGACACGACAGCTACAGCCGCGCACGGTTCCACCGAGCTGAAGCGACGTGCTCGCGTTTCGGCAACAGGATCACGTCCAGGATGGGGAGACGGCTCGGAGGCGACAGGTGGATCTGCTCGGTCGGCTGGGCGTCCTGAGAGCCCATGATTTCATCCAGCTCTAAACAGAACGGCTGCTTTTTAATTGCTGAACGGCACAACGACAGCATCGTACCTGCTGCAGAAAGCTCTCTGAATGACCCGAGCTTGGAGAGAAAAACTGTTTAATAATTAGCTAGCGGCTAGCGTGACCAGGGCTGAGGCCCGCGCAGACTGCCGCCGCCTTAAAACGCCAATCTAAATCCTGTCTTATAAACCTTTACATCAGTTACAGCTGAAACCAGATGTTTACATACACTGAATAAAAAAAACCCACATCAGACTAAACTGTTAGTTTTATATTAGTCAGGATTACCAAAATGATTTATATTTGCTAAAAGCCCGACTAACATCTAATGACTCTTTATTACTGTCCTCAAAGTCACAAGTTTACATACAACAAGATTACAGTTTAGGAAAGCCCAGATGATGATGTCATGGCTTTGGGAGCTTTTAATAGGTTAGCTGACAACATTTGAGTTAATTAGAGACACACCTGTGAATGTATTTAAAGGCAGACCTCAAATAAAATACTTCTTTGTGTGACATCATGGAAAATTAAAGGGAAATAGCCAAGATATCAGGAGAACTGTCAACCTGCACAACTCTGGTTCATCCTTGGGTACAATTTCCAGATGCCTGAAGGGTCATCTGTTCAAACAACTGTACCCAGGTATAAACACCATGGGAATGTCCTGCCATCACACTGCACAGGAAGAAGACAGGTCCTGTGTTTTAGAGAGGAATGGGTTTTGGTGCAAAATGCATGTATCAATCCAAAAACAAAAGCAAAACACCTTGTGACACTGTAAACACGACTTCAACAACAGTTAGAAAACCTTAGAACTGTACAGAAGAGCATTATGTCTGAAAAACAAACAAACAAACTGCATACTGGGCTAAAGTGAGCTGGCTGTAGTAGATGTTGCTGCATCTTTTTCTTCCTGTTTGGTAGTTTGTTAAGTATGCATAGATATGGCCAACTGCCAATTTCTTTTTCTTAAATGGCAAATATCCACCAATTATTTGGTGTACCACTAAGTATATAGATAATTGATCTATATGATCTACCGTATTTTCCACACTATAAGACGCACTGTCGATGAACGGTCTATCTTCGAACTTTTGTCATATATAAGGCGCACCGGATTATAAGGCGCCATAATCGTCATTTTTGTAACTTGGCGCGGACCGTGCTCGCCACGCTCCATTCAAAATGGAGGATTTTGCTGCTCTAGCGGAGCTGGTTCGCCTGTATCAGGATTTATATGAACCCTCTATGAGAGATCACAAAGATAATCAAACGGTTTAAAGCTCACGGAAGAATACTGCACCGACGTAAGCGTCAAGTAGAAACGCCTCCACTGCTCGCTCAGGTTCGTGCGCCGTGGGCGGAGCCCTGCGCGACTATAACTGAGCCTTAATGCTGCAAGCGGTGCAGCTTTGTAGTTTAACCAAAGTCGTGCTAAAACATTACGACTTCTTACATATTGTCCAGAAAATACAGTATAAATTAATTATAGCTTGTATTAAATGTCATCATACATGGTATTTATTTTTATTCTTGGTCTCAAGACAAATGCCACCGCTGCTGTAACAACAGCTTCCTGGATGGAAATGAATAAAGTACCGATCCTGTCCTAAAACAGACGGCATCATAAGGAAAAGAACGAAGCAGCGTCTCAAGACATCAGCCAGGAAGTCCAAGCTTGGGGACACATGTGTCCTCAAATGGACACTGACCCTCAGCATTCTGCCACATTAGTTAAAAAATGGACAACAAAGTCAATGTTTTGGAGTGACCATCGCAAAACCCTGATCTCAATCCACCACATGATTTGAGGTCAGATGTGAGATCAGCCTGTCTCAGTTTCATCAGTTCTGTCAGGAGGACAAACGTCCATCAAACCGCTGTGAGAAGCTGCGGCAGGAAACTGAACGATTGACCCAAGTCATGAGAGCAAATACGAAACAATGGATGTAACCTTGTGACTTTGAAGAAAGTAATAAATATATTATCTCTCATTATTCAGGCATTTAGCAAATAGAAATAATTTTGGGAATCCTAACAGACCTAAAACAGGAAATGACTTAATGGCCTTCTACAAATAGTAAAATCAGGCTGTAATATTCAATAAAACTGACTTTTTAAGTTATTTTCTGACATGAAAGGCTGGTGATATATATTTCCCTCTGGCGTACCTGGATCCGGCTGCGACTCTCGAGCCGCTGCCGTTGAAGGCGACGTGCGTGGCGTTGGTGGTGAAGCGCGTCAGGATGCCGTCCGGCTCGCCGTCGGGGAACGTGTGGATCTGCACCGTGTTGTTGGAGCTCGCCGTCACCAGCTTGCCTTTCTGCGGAGGAGCCAACCAGTCTGAATACGCAAGCTGCGCGAGTTTTACAAACCGATGCTCTTAATCTGAAGGATTTCGACCTTAAGCGCCAGAGAGTACGCCTTTTCCCCGACGGTGATGAACTTCGGGTCGTCGTCGTCCAGACCTTCCCAGATCCGAACGTCTCCGTCGTTCCCGCATGTCACGATAAACCTGGGAGACATTTGATCCGGCTTTAGGAAACCATCAGCAGACGCGTTTCGACCATTAAATCCTCAATCGGAAACTTTAAACAAGCCCAGATTTAAGCTCAGATAAGAAATGTCTTTGTTTGAAAATATATTCAAACGACCGCACACTGATTATTTTATCAGGTTTATTAGGCATCACCTGTGTGAGAATCAGTGACTGTAAGACTGAACAAGGAGCTTAATTCAACATGAACCCCAAAGTGAAGGGAGTGCAGTGTTGTCATATATGAGGCACATGAGGATATGCCTCTGTCTGTGTGTGTTTGTGTGTCTGTTAGCACAATATCCCATATACCACTGGATGGATTTTAATGAGATTTGCAGAAACCAATCATTTGATGCACCTCTACAACTGATTCACATTTGGATGCAACCAGATTCAAGATGGCTGCCACAGCCAACTGATCTTAAAATCTGCAAAAATGGCTGTAACTCAGTCAATTATACAGATACTGAGCTAAAATTTGGTGCTGGTAGTAGTGGAGACTGACCCCCTACACACACTTTAAGTGCTAACAGGTGCAAGATCTCTGTTAAAAGTTGTAGCAATAACCTTTGGTGTCAACTCTGTTAGCAAAATATCTCATGAACCAGTGGGCAGATTTAAATGAAACTTTCAGTCAAGGATCCTTGGATGTACGTCTTCAACTGATTAACCTTCGGAGCTGGTCCAATTCAAGATGGCCACCACAGCCAATCAACAATAGCCAGCACAAAAATGGCTGTAACACAGACAATTTTACATATACTGAGCTAAAATTTGATGTGGTAGTAGCTGAGAGTCGTACCTAACACATATTTATATTGTGAGCATGAGATCTTCTTCATTATAACCAACAGAAGGTGTTTATTTTTCAAATTTTCTATGGCCAAACATATGTTTATACGATGTAGGGGTATCTTCCTCCCCTGATAAATAAAAACAATCTGAGTGAACCTGTGCTGCTCTGAGTTTTTAAATCATGACAGAATGGGAGGCAACACATTACATTAGATCTGTTGGTTAATGTGTTAGTTCAGTCAGCAGGAATTCAGTTTTTAATTGGAAAAAAAGGCCAAAATGAATCAATTCGACAGACAGCAGTGTCAGTGCCTCCAGATCACGTCCCTTCTTCCTTCTGATCAGACAAACAAGCTGAAGGCCAGCGCTGGAGGACGAGAACCCCGACGAGTTCCGACTTACTTCCCGGTGTCGTCGAAGCAGACCTCGGTGTGTCCCTCCGAGTGGCCGTAGCGCATCGGCTTCCTCTCACAGGGCATTTTTTTGACCAACCACACTGGACACATAAACAAAAACAATACTCAGCACACAACAGGCGACTAACAGGGTAACATTACACAGCTGTCCAGCCTCTGTACACCAGCTATTCTCGGCCACTGCTGTTAAAAAACAGCTAGCGGAGGCGCAAGGCTAAAGCTAGCAGTTTAGCTAAATCTCGCTAAAAAAGCGTCAAACTGCACGCACACACAGGCGGACGCTACTTCCGGCGTTACACTCACACTCTTTCTTTCTTAACCGACTCTTATAATTAATTTGCAGTTTAAGGCACTAGTTGGGAAAACGACTTACAAGTTCACCGGGTGACTCCACCGAATCTCCCGCGCTGAGTTGAAAACAAGAAATCCGTGCGTCACGACTCCCGCCAGCTACGTCATCACGCAATCGCGGAAACTCCTCCCACAATCTATGGTTAAAGATTTTTTTTTTTTAAATGAACATTCCGTCTATACTGTATGATTGCTCAGACAGACTAAAGAATTACATTTCATTTTACTTTTTAAGAAATAAATGAATATATTTATAAAAGAAGCCAATAAAAACAACACATAATTCGACCTATGCTTTTTAGACAATAAAACTTCTGTTTTACTGAACTGATTTTTTTATGTTAATATATTTCAATATGTGTAATTTGTTTATTTTATTACTTGCTATAAGGTTTTTATTTATACATTATTTTTGTTTTGTATTGTAAAACATCCTTGCTTATTATTTTATTTTAAAAACCCAGTAAACAAAACAGCAATACACACAAAAAATCAATAAACATGTTAAAATACATTATTATTATTGTTGTTGTTGTAAGTTTGCTTTTCATTTGATTAATTTACTTTGCCTCTGTTGTACGACTATTAACTCAAATAGAAGAAGATTTTAGGTGTGAATTAGGAAATTATTTGTTGACAGAAGCCGTGCACCACTGTAGTATGAAAGTGGCAAAAAACTAGAGGCTACATGAAGCATTTCTGCAACACAAAAGTTCCCACAACATGGATGAATGAAGACTAAAATGTCAGATGAAGGTGGATTCTTTGGTGTTCTCAACAAATCAGGAACAAACCCCTCATTTCTCTGGTTTGGACATCAAATGTATTATGAATCTAACATTAAATATTTTTGCTTTGACCTGCTAAAATAGATGCTTGGTTACCAGATCATACAAGGTCACATTAATATTTCATGCATATGGTTTGAGGAAATCAATAAATGAGGCTCCTCTGTGTCTGTAAACATGCAGAGGATTCAAACACAAAAGATAAAACTCTCTTGGTGCACAAAGCTTTTTTAAGATTTTGACTGGCCATAAAGAAACTTGAATTTTTAATCATTTATTTATTTATCTATCTATTTATGAACCAGAAGCATCAGTTTGGGTTCAGTCAGAGGCATCTTCAGACCTCATACAATAATTCTCAAAGCTCAAAGTGCTCAAATATTCTGTCTTCGTCTATATTATTATTATTATTATTTTATTTTATTTTTATTCAGCAACACCAGAACAATGTACAGCATTATTTTGGGATAAACAAAACAAGAACACATGCATTTCTGCTACATAAACACAAGCTTTAAGTTGTTTTTAGCTAGTTAATTATTAAAAAAATGGAAATAAATTATACATAAACAAAAACGATATAGCTGTCCCAACCCAAAAAAATCAAAGCAGTTCAAAAAATATTGAAAAGTCTTTCTTACTGTAGCACAAAGGGACCCCTTGTGTTATGACCTCTGATCTTTGCAGCAACTGATCTGTGTAAAAGGTCATCCTGTTATAACTGAGTCCCTGCCATCATTTGCTCATGATTCATGAGTTCATTTATCTACTAAGAAACTAGTTAAATTAACAAATTCCATTACATTTTGTCATTACAGGAGTCAGTGCAGTGGTCCTGCTAACAGAACCTCTTTTTTGAACAGGAAAAGATAAGCTCTGTCTGTGCAGACACTCGGGTTCTGAGGGGCTGACAATAATTTGATGTCTTGTCACTCTTGATAAAACTACAGGGACCTTGGCTCTTTGCTCAGTCAGTCAGTCTTTGTTGGCTTCATCTTCGGTCCTGGTCCTCTACTTCCATCTTCCCTCGTTGTACTTTGTTTTACCTAAGCTTAAAGTGTATGTTTCGTCCAGATTTTTTTTTTTTTTAAGTCCAGCAGTAGAAAAGCTACAGTTAAGAAGAACCCTGTATAACTTTAGGAGACAAGTCTAGTTAAAGAATTGCTCATGGTGCCATGTCACCCCTCAGAAGCTGTCATCTTAACCTTCCTGGGTGACCTTCCAGACAAGCTGCAGACCTCAGCTGATCCTCAGTTGACTCGTGGGTTCACATCATCCTTTACACTCATCCTCCTCAGCATTGTTTCTGTGGAAGGCCTACCCCAATCCAGCTGGACCACAGTAATCACCTCTTCCCTCCTTTTATTCAGAAAAGCAATGGTTGGTCTGGTTATGACACTTTAAGCTGATACAAGTTGATAAAAAACCGCTCACTTCTAATCTGATCCTTCCTCAAACTAATCTGACGATCTGGCAGAATTAAGTTAACATTCTTCTGACCTAAAATCCAAATTGAAAATACTTATCAAAAAAAGTCTAAACTATCCAGATTTGTGTGTGTGTAAAACCTAAAACTGAGATCTTAAGCTCACACATTCTGACAAAAAGATTTTCATGTTTTAGATAAATTTAAAATCAGTGTCTTCCTACCAATCATCTTGCTCCAGAGTATTATCTTTGTTAAATCATCGTTAATCAGTGATCTAGCCCATCTAAATATTTAACCTTCTCTTGATAAAACACTCGATCTTCATTTGATAACTGCGTTTGAAACTCCAATCTAAATTCCTCTTGGTGTTCAGCACTGCTACAGTGTTGTGTGTCCTCAGCCATGGAGCGATACATTCATCCAGTGATGTCAATGAAATCACCCTATTGCCTGGTCCGGGCAGGTCCATCCAAGACCAAAGTGGGTTGCTGTCATCTTAAAACAACTTCAACCTAAAATAATTCAAAAGGGTTTATGTGAATTCTATTTTAGAAACTTTCACAGTGTCATCAGTTTCACATGACACCGTTATTTTGTGAGAAGTAGGATATTCTGCCAAAATGTGCTCCACATTGCATTGGAAATGCCACAGCTAGCTGCTGCTGCCACTATTTATGCTTGTAAATAGTCACAGAATTCCACCTAAATAACCATGTAATGTGATGTAAAGGTTTAGAACACAGCCTTGGCATGATTCACTATCATCTGAGACTGGAGAAATCTGCTATGGGCTCAAGCTAATTCCCATTACCTCCTCCTTCTGGTCAGGATTAAACCATTTCCTTCAAACTGAGATCATCCAAAGAGCTTTCTACGACGGGTAAGATATCGATTGTTCATAATCTTTCTACGGATTCCCATTTCAAAAGAGCTGAACTATTACTAGCCGGACGTGTGGTAAAAATCTGCATCAAATGCCGCCTTCCAACCTAACAGGAACACAGTGAATATTTCCTTCACATTTCAGTCGCCTCAGGACATTTTTCCACTTTACTTGTTGGACAAAGACTGAATGACACGCGACTCAACTTTAAAATCTGTTTTCCACCAAAACAGTCTTTTTCATCGGTGGCACTTAGAGGTGTCCTTGTGAGATGAATTGTTTTCAGAGCAGCACTTTCCCTATCATTAGCTCGTCTGTGACGCAGCTGCGGGTGAAGCAGGCACGACTTCAAACCGTCCACAAATAACAGAAATCTAAGAAACAATCATGAAGCAGAGGCCGTGTAAATGGTGTTTATTGGTTTGTGTTTTCAGTGAGGTGGATACATTATGTGCCTCGTTTTATTCAGGCCCACTGCGTGCCAGGCTTTCCCAGCTGGTTGTACAAGATTTACGAAAAACAACAAAAAAACAGTATCTGAGAAAGTCTGAGGCACAAATAATGTCAATTTTATTTCAACGTGAGTCTTCGAGGAGGAGGCAGGAAGGTGAGGCAAACATTTCCCCATTAACCCTGCTGTTGCAGTTGCGGGGCCATCTTGTGGCCACAGAACAAAATGAAGAAGTTCAGGTCTCTTCTCAGAGGAACCACATGTTTCTGCTGTTCCTGAGGAAAACAACCTAAATGACACAGTTATTGTCATTTTCTGTATTTATTGTCTTTTCCTCATACCCAGACCCAGATTTTGTGAAGGAGGGCGTAAAGGAGTAGTTGAGTTTATTTAAGTTTCTTTTAATGTCAGCTGTGAATTTTTACTAAGGTAGTATTTTTTTCAAACTAAAAAGGATTCAGCATATCGCTGGAAGCTGTAGGTTTTCAGTTTGAACTGCTCATTAGAAAACTTAAATTTATGTTTAGATCATATTTATTGTCTGCCGCTGAAAGGCAAAAGGTGGGCATTGTTGTTTTTGCCTGTGTGTGTCCATGTGTCTGTTAGTATTTCATGAACCACTGGATGGCTTTGAATGAAACTCTCAGATAGTAATCACTGGGTGTACATCTACAACTGATTAACTTTAGCAGTCAACCCAATTCAGCTGACCTTAGAAAACACAAAAGTAACTATAACTCAGTCAAATTTACAGATATTAAGCTCAAGTTTGATATGGTAGTAGCTGAGAGTCATTCACTACATATACTTCGAACGTTAACAGATCACACAAGATCTCACTGTATGGAGTAAGTCATTTCTCATCATAAGAGGATTTTAGTTTAAAACTGTAATGAAAGGCAGAATACATTTTTTCAAGGAATGCTATTCCTTTAACAAATTAGCCTATGGACAGATGAGGACAGAGGCAGTAAGTTAAAATTGTCCCAGATCAGATTATCCCTTTTGTTAGGTGATCATAACGCAATGTCGTTTCTTTAAGAACATTTTTTTTTTTACAAATCTGTGGCTGTTCATATGGCGCAGGCTCCCTCACATTTGATGTGGTACTGTCTGAGGTATTCCCTGAGCTGAGGTGGCAGTGGCAGGCTGTCTACGCCCTGGTACGTGGTGCAGCTACAGATCAGCCCCCTGCACAGGTGCTGAAGGGAGAACGGGAAGGTCCTTGGCAGCGGCCTGGAAAGGAGGGGCTCAAAGAAGAGGCAGGTGGCCGGGTCGCTGTAGTGTCTCAGCAGTCCCGTCACACTTGGGTCCCGGTACATACACGGGTCACGCACGTCGAAGCTGAAACGCTTGCCGTTCTGCTCGATGCGGGCGTGTAGGGAGCGGCTGTAGCGGCGAAAGCTGACCGAGAAGAGGAACTCGTCCTGGGCAGAGTCTCGGAGCAGAAACGTCCCCTCCGGCTGGCCTTCCAGCAGCTCCTCCGCCTCAAAGCGGTTCAACACACCCCAGTAACACGGGCTGTTGTTGATCTGGAGGAGATCGGGGACCAGGATGTAGTCAGTGGGATCACAGCTGCCCTCTGCACCCCCACGATGACATGAAGGGTCCCAGTCCTCCAGGCTGGTGCTTCCGGGCCCCGGCGAGCAGCAGATGTCCTCCCAGGAGATGGGTGTTTGTAACGGGGAGGTAGAAGAAGAGATGCTGGGCTTCAAAGGAGCGTCCATGTCTTTCAGGGCACTCGGGGGAGTAACTTGATTCTTTATAAGATGCCAGCATTTGGCCAGTTCAGACTTGGGTGAGAACGGACATTTGTCCTGCATGAGCTCCGAGACGTGGATCTTGCGCTTGGACCAAAAAAGCACAGAGAAAGGTCGCGAGGAGCCGGGCGTGTGGTGGTAGTGGTTATGGTGGTGAGAGCGCAGAGGAAAACACTGACCCACGGCATCCTGGAACTTCTGCCGCAGAGAGCGACGGGACAAGGCCTTCCGGCAGACACCGTCGAAGTCTGCAGCCGTCAGGGCCTCCCCGAGAGCGCTGCAGCTGCACTTCCTCTCTCTGCGCCGCCTCGAACAGGATGTTGAACGCACGCCCAGCTCCTCCGAAGCGTCTGCTTCCAGGCCTCCGGGACTGGACCCATTGCGAGAGCTCCGGGAGCGCTTCTTCCCTCGCCAAACGTAGCTGTCTGCGCTCCAGCTGCGCAGGCCAGATTTAGGGCGAGTGTCTGCTCCCCGCGGCTTCTTCTCTGACATGTCTGCTTCCTCTTCTTTGTCTGCAAACAATGTCAAAGTCAAGTCAAGCTTTATTTTTACCTGTTTTTTAAAAAAATATTTTCAGAACTAGAAGCCATTTATTCCATTCCACTGGAGCATAAATACAGAAATAGCTTCCCGGGATTTTGAAAAGGTATGAGTTGACAAACCTCTTATGTGCAAGGCCATTTAAAGCTTTATAAACAAGTAAGAATTTGAAACTGAAGCCATGTGACATCCATACATCAATGTGATTTATGCAGCATGTGGGGGTGGTCATAGGGTCTGTATCATCAGAAAAGCAATATAAAACTGTAAATCATCTGCATTATTGTGATAGTTTACAGTATGTTTCTGAATGACATTATGTTGAATTTGATTTGATTTATTATACAAATGAAAGCTTATGAAGACTGAATAAAACTGGACCAAGAACTGAACCTTGAGGTACACCACAAACAATACCCTCTCACCAATAGACACAAAGAACTGTCTCTCTCTAACACAGTTTATGTTCAAAGCCAATAAAGAATTGGTTTAAAAATTGATGAATTGAGCTTATAAAGTTTAGGAGCCACGATTAAACAACAAAAAACAAACAACAATCAGCAGCTTTTGTAGCCTTGATACAAAAAACATACAGAATTACAACTTTTGTACACAGTGACTTAAAAGAACCATGGCCCTTTATATCTGTGCCCATGTACAAAAAATTTCCTTTGTAGTTTTCTCTGGTTCATCCTTTTATGATGGCAGGGTGGATATGCTGGAGGCAGAAGATTGTAAAGAAACCTGAGATATCATGATTATGAGCGGTTTTGTCACAATGACCCAGAGAAAACTTCTCGGAGCCAGAACATCAATGATACCATGTTCATTTGTGAAGATAATGTCTGTTTCATAAGGTTATTTTGTGTCCTGCCTTTGCCTTAGTGATAACTACAGAAATATAAGAATTTTGATGCAACTCTGAAAGAGAGACTGTCCGAGCGCCATGATGCCATGATTAGGATTGTAAAATTATCTCCAGCTGACAATTTTTGAGTCCTTTATTTAATTATGAAGTAAAAAAATCAACAACAATACCACTGATTAGAATTTATTACTTCCAAAAGAGAAAATATATTGTTACTGTGTACGTTATAAAGAAAACTCCTTCAGTTTAAAACATTTGACAGAAAGTTACATCCAGGGTTGCTAGACATGAAACCACAGCCTGATTCCTGTCGGTACTGTATAAATACCCCTGTATGTCACCTATAAGTACCCCCATAAGTATTCTGTAGTTACTCTGTAATTACCATGTAAGTATCCCCCCATACATCCCCTATAAATACCCTATATGTACCCCTGTAAATACCCTGTAAGTATCGCTAAAGCACCCTGTATGTACCACCCCAGGTACCCCCTAAGTACCCTGTAAGCACTGTGTGATTACATTACAAGTACCTTGTATGTATCCCTGTAAGTACTCTGTATGTACTCCCTTAAATACCCTGTATGTATACCAATAAATACCCTATTTATACCCCTGTACGCACCCTGTGTGTACCACTGTAAGTACCCTGCAATTACCTTGTATGTACCCCCGTAAGTACCCTTTGTGTACCCCGTAAGTACCTTGCAATTACCCGTAAGAGCTATATGTGTACCCTTAAGTTCTCTGTAAGTACCCTTTGACTATTTTACATGTACTTTGTATGTACCCCTGTAAGTATCCTGTAAGTACTCTGTCATTAGCCTGTAAGTACCCTGTATGTACCTCTGTAAGAACCCTAGAAGTACCGTTTGTCAGTGCTTCTCATTCTCCTGGGAGACCATGTTGGGTCTCCATCACAAAAAACTTCAAATAAAAAATGGGTATGCGGATGTTGGTTTTTTTAAGCTGGTTATCCCTATACTGGAATTCTTATCTTTTGCTTTGTGAATAAGTTCTGGAATGTGATCAAGAAATTTGACTGGGCCACATGCCTTAGTAAAACAGATCTATGGTTACAACCAAAAGCTCAATATCTGGGGTGCAAAGACGTTCCTTCTCAATAACGGTGGCGATGACGGCACCAACTGTTGTTATAATCCGTTCTTTCCATTCGCCACTTAGAGCGCACTTTCTGTCTGGATTGTCTGAAAGCTGGACAGAGATTTTTAGTCAATCTCCCAATGTTATCCCTGTTTCCTTTTCTGACTCAAAGCTCATCCTCTTATTTTGCAGCGATTCCCTGTGAGGACGAAATGATTCTCACTTCTGCTCCGGATCTTCCTCCTAACCTACAGCTCGTCTGAGACGTCTCCTCATCTGGATTCTTCTTCTTGTTTTTACTCAAATCAAAAACATGCAAAGAAAGACAATATGACTTGAGCAATAGTTAAAAAAAATAAAAAAATACTGATACTGTAGTGCCGTACGATGATGGCTTTAACTGTACTTCTGGAGACAACCCAATTAAAGATGGCTGCCACAGCTAATAAAACGGAAAATGGCTATATTTCGGTCAATTTTACAGCTATTGAGCTAAATGCACGGGTGGTAGTCGCTATAAATCATCCTCAACACAGACACTGAGCGCTAACTGATCACATCAAATATTTTCCTAAAATTTTGCTGTAGCTATTAGCCAACCTTGTTTGTCTGTTTAAATCAGTCACATTTCCAGATATTGGCCTAAAATTTGATGTGGTAGTGGCTGAAAGTCATCCGCAACGTATAATATCAGCACTAACAGATTGCAAAGTCTCACAAGATCTCATGAGATCATGTTTTCTGTAAAATATATATATATATATATATATATATATATATATATATAGTATAAAACTTTGTTAAGGAAAGCGGAGGGTGATGTGCATTTCTTCAAGGAATTTTAGGCCTTTAATTTAGTTTAGCTTTTTTCTTTTGGTGACTTTACCGTGAAGCAGACGGGGCTTAAAGAAACTATAGGAAAAGGGGGATTATTTTATATAATGATGGAAAAATGCATCAATGAGGGAAACTGTGTCTTATGTGGAATAAAGTATGCCAATCTAATCCAGCATACACTCTAATTAAATCATGAACTTGTAACTTTTGTGATTCATATTTCAGAGAATAAAACGTCGTAAAATGGCAGAGGGGAAAAAAAGCTGCGATAAGAAACTTCTTTCTTCACTACAAAGAGTCTAACATCAGTAGATAATCTATCTTACTGTATGTTACATAAGTATTTATTTTTAGAAAGGACCTAAAAGGATGTTCAGTTCATAAAAGCAAAACTTAAAACTCACAAAAAAGTAATCTGCTATATGCGAGCAGGAGTAAGCTTTAAATATTTAACCCAAGGCTATCAGCCTGATTCTCTCTCTCTCTCTTTTATAGACCTACAGATAATTTCCTGTGTATCTAAAATAAGCCTGCAGGAAAAAAATAGTTAAAAAATCACTTTTCACAATACTACAGACACTTGTGTTCACTTAGATAAGGGTTTTTGTGGCTCGTTCAGAGTTGGTTTAAGAAAAGAAGTTGCCTAAATTGTTTCCAGAGCCTCATAAATCCGTATGCAGGTCTGCTTTAATCATAGTGAACAGACTGTCAGCACTTCCTGTCGTTATCAACTCTGTTAAGACTGGTTAAAGAGGTGGTCTTACCTTCTTACAGTGTCAGAAGCAGGGCTCCATGTTAGCTCCAGCTGTTCTCTGCACTTCAGCGGGTGTAAGTGATCAGCCTGAAGCCTCTCAAGCCTCTAACAGACGGCAGACTGAGCCGCTTCCTATATAATTATGATGCCGGGTCCCCTGAGGGAGCAGCAGTTTCCTCCCAGCCATGAATGAAGGTGGAGTGGGGTCGAGTGGACAGAAACAGGACGGGGGTGGGGTGCAGTCTCAGATGATCCTCCACTCTGTCTTCTAGCCCCTTTTACACATTTATTGACAATTCCATCTCCGAAAAGATGGATATAATCAAACCAGAGCAGCCAGAAAGTGCATTTTCATACACAAAGTGAATTATCTCCGCTTGAGTCGTTTTAACTTTATTAGGCCAAAGCTGCACTTAAGTGCTTTTGTTAAACAGCCTTAAAGGGATAGTCTGGTCATTTTCAAAGTATTGTTTTCCTGTTGTTTTTTTTTTTTTTTTTTGTAAATTTTGTTATTTTACATACATTTCATCTACTTCTGTGTACTCTGTACTGTTTTAGCTGTTCATAAATCAAAATGTTCAGCTCATTCAGGAGATGGTGATATGGCTTTTGTCTTTATATCTCTTTTCATCTCAAATTTTATATCATATTTTTCAAAAATATTTACATTTATTTTCAAATATCTTGCCCATAGAAACACACTGAGATCTCTTCAATTCCTTCAAAAACTTGTGCTTTAGCGTACTTTCTCCGACTAGTTTTCTTCTACTACTTTTAGTTTTTAGCTGCCATTCTCCTTCTTTTTACTTTTATCTATCCCCTTTGATACTATTCACTTTTAGCTAGCCTTTTAGTATTTTAGCTAACCATTTGTTACTGTTGCTTTTTAGCTGCCCGCTTTAATACTATTAGCTTTTATGTAGCTTTTTGCTACTTTTAGCAAGCATTGTGATATGTTAGGCTTGTGTGTTGATGCTACTTTTTTGACTTGTTTGCATTTTGCTACTTTTAGCTTCTAGCTAGCCTTTTGATTCTTTTTTTGGCTTGTGTTTTGATACTTGTAGTAATCCTTTTGATACTTTACCTTGCCCTTTGTTGCTAGCTTTTAGCCAGCATTTTACTACTTTTAGTTAACCTTGTGCTCAGTTTTTGTAAGCTGTTTTCTTAGCTAAGGAAACAACTCTTTCTTAAGCTAGTGTTTTGCTACTTTCAGCACCATGCCTTTAGCCTAGCCTGGAGGAGGACTTCGGCCCCTCTCTGCAGGACTGACTTGTTGACTCTTGTTGACTCTGAAGGTCGACTTAGACTGACCCAAACACAGGAAACAACGACACTTTGCTTATTGACCGACTGACCTGCGAGGCTCCCAGTTCAAACTTCCAGCAAATGCTGCTGAAAGGACTCATCAGTCACCATGATGTCATGCACACGTCTCTCTGAGCCCCATGAATTTTGGAAGATCTATTATGCATGAACCAAACAGACAAATAATATTACTCCCAGTGGTTTATAGTGTGTTCTTGTATCTGCTGGGCTCTAACAGATTAAGTATGGTCATCAATAAATTCCTGACATCACAGACGATGTAGTAACACACTGGACTTCCTCTTAACTGAATATTTAATGCCAATCACATTATCACTCAGCCCAGCAGGATGATGAATGCCACCTGTTCTGGCCAACAACCAAATCAATTAATTCCACTCCAAACTTTGGAGAGAGTAAAAGTAAAAAACTTTAAAGTATAAACTGAAAGGACCAGGCAATTTAAGTAGTGCAAATTTAAACAGCTGTCGCTTTTCCTCGCCATTTCTTCTTCACCTCAACTCCCTGATAAGTGAGAGAATCAGAAAGCCAAACATGGTGAAAACAAGAAAAAAAGAAAAAGTTTTTATAATGATTTCACTTCTCAAACTTTGTCAAAAAGTGGTGGTATGCAGGCTGGAAGAACACCTACAAGGGTTATGAATAAAAAAAAAAAAGAAAACTAAAATAAAAGATGCTGCAAAAGGAATACGTCCAGAAGCAACAAAAGGTACAGAATGTAAAGCCTAAAAATAAAAACGTGAACATGGAGAAAACAGTGTTTTATTTGCTTTAAAAGACGTCTAAAAGATAACAACAAAGTCCACAGATTTCTAAGTTAAAATTAATGTTAAAGCTCTAAAGATGTCTTAGACAGGTTTCAGATGTTGAACTGACTTCTACATTTAGTTAAATATGTCAAGAATAAAAACAGCTTAGGTGAAATCGGACTCAAGTTCTCTGAAATCAAAAATTGTGCGAAAATTAGGAGTAAACAGGAACGTGTCAAAATTTGTGACCAGTGAGCCTGTGGCGTCAGGTTTTTTTAAATGGCTTATTTTTGTGTGCCCAGCTTGCAAAACTATTATTTTGTGGCAGCTGTCCCCATGTTTAAATCTACTCTACAGTAATATACCATACTATAACATAACAGCAGTCTGCTGAGCAATTCAGGTCCCAGATCACAGTTCATGCTAAATGTTTGCCCACTCCTTTTATGGCTAATGGCACACAGCCTGTATAGGCTGACATTTCATGACAAGTAAAATGAATTGTCTTATTTCAAGTTTTTATCTCCCAGTGCAATTAAAATACATAAATTCATTGTATTTTCATAATTTTTGAGTTTGCTTTTAACTTTTTAACTACAATATCAGTGACAGAGCTGCTGTCTTCTTGAAGGGATGTCTTTAGAGGAACACTTTGACTACGCCCCCTTGTGTCTCTGAAATAAGGGACAGTGATAACACACTGGGAAATAGGACTCGACCAAACTAAATCTGATTAAGAGGCAAAATAACAAAACAATATATAAACTAAAAACACACGGCACAAGAAAAGAACTAAAAAGAAAAAAAAACAAAGTCAAAACCTGAACGCACACAGACCATGACAGTACCCCTCCCGCAGGGGTCAGCTACTGCGGTTCTAACATCAGTAATGCTGATCCGACAGGAAATCAAAATGCTTTAGAACAATCTTTATTCCCGTCTAACTCATGGCTGTTCAGATATTTAATCTTGGGACAAACAGTTCTTTGGAAAGGACTTTTTTACTACACTCGGAAAAGAGTTTCATAAAATGGAAATAAAGCAATTTTAAACTCCTCATAAAGCTGCCTGTTTTCTAATTTAATGCTTTATTTTAGGATTAGTGGTTCATTATCATTTACAAATTCTGGAAAATTTGTTACATTTTGGACAGAAGCAGCTGGAATGGTTGAACAAGATGGCTGTGACTCCTGGTGCCATGGGAGACGATTTTAGGTGTGTCAGATTTCCTGTTTGGTCGTGGTTAGCTTTATAAATCTTCTGCTTTGGGTTATTTCCTTTTTATTTCTTCCTTTGATCAGTCATTGACCCTTTGCTGAACGTCATTCACTGCTCTCTTCCTGCTTCTTTCCACTGTTAAAAGGACAGTCTGCCATAGCAGCCGTGACATCAGTCATAGAGCACGGATTATGGAGAAAAGGGCAGAAGTCTTTCCAGAAGTCTTTCCAGGCTAGGCTAATGGCTAGCAAAAACAAAGGCCCATTTTTAAAAAATTGTTTTTCATGCAGGTGGGAAAGAATGCTACATTAGTCAGCATAAAACTTTACGCTTGCGCACCATTTGTTTGCTGTTTTCTTAACACAACAATACCTGTGTTATCCCACCAGTGTACAGATCTGTCTACATTCATGTTGGATGCCACCATTTTGAGGGACCTAAATCATGCAAACAATGGCAGTGGAAAACGCCAAAAAAGGTGGTATTCAGCTAAACATGTAAATGGTAAACAGACTTAAAATTTCTACAAATTTCCATTGTCTCAAGAGCAGCCAGAAAAGGAGGAAACAGTGAGCAAATTCAACTCTGAATGTATGATAGTCTCACAATTGAATTTTTTCCCCCCTGTGAATTTCATTTTGAATTACTGACCATTTTCCACACTTTATCAAGTCACAAAATTTCATTTTTATGATCCCTAAAATGTCAGGTAAAGTGGCTTTTCCTTTAAGGAAAATTGAGAAGTTAAACAATATTCACAAAATTTCAATTCACTTAAATTTAATACAACATTTGGGCTTTACGCTCAGTAAAATCAGCTCTTGTTGGCACAGCTTCAGACTCTATGCTCATATTAGTTGTCTCTGTAACAGATGGCACAGAAAACACCAGTGCACCAGCCGAACTTTGCTTTGGAGTCTTTATCGTGCAGCCTCCTGTAACACGGGTCAGGAGGATGTGGTGCAGGCTTTTGTCCAGGAAGTGCCTCCTCCTACATTGGATTAAATCATGACGGCCCATTACCCTGCTGCAGCGCGGACCAGACCCAGGTCTCATATCAGTTCACAGCACAAAGGCATCGATCCCAGCTTCTATGAATTATTGATTCAGCTATGAATGAATGGAGACGCTGCTCTGCAAGTATTTTTATACGAAGACTCAAACAGCTGTGATTCACAAACCAGGAGACAAAAAAAACAACAACATGTAACAAGTTTAGAGTCACTTTTCCTACTCAGAATTGAATCCACAAGACGTGGTTTTACATCGGTGAATCTGAACACCTTTCTAAGACTTTTTTTTGTTTCCCTTTGAAATCCTTTTTTTTAAAAAACAAGCCTCCTGTAAAATCACTGTGAACAGATTTCCTCACTGTGGGACGTGACGCATGCTACAGTTTCAGAATTTGGAGCAAACATAAGTACAATAAACATTTTCAGAAAAGGGTCATATATTTGCTGTGAAAACCGTCATGTTTTGCCTTCACTGTGAAGGCAAACTCTGGTAATGAGCACAAACTCTGTCTAGAGGTGAGAAGGATTCAGAAGCGTCCATACTGCTATATATTTTACATCAGATTTTAAATGGGTGAAACCATTAAACTGCACCAAACAATCCGTACCTTAAAAGATGACTGAGTTTTAACCTTCATCATCACTCTGAGCGAGCCATACCAGGTTGTGTAATTTAATAATTTAACTACATTAGACTAGAGTCCACAGTCTGCAGACATCAGCTGTCCCAGGTTTGAGATGTTTTTACAGATTAGGTACATTTATATCTTGGTTTGTATCAACACAAACATTATTCTTGAATCCAGAGATGGTTTTTGGTTAAATACTTAACTTCATACTCTTGTTTTCCTGTTCATAGCTTCTTCTGAACATTTTTTGGCAGTTTCACCTATTCATATATCAAAATAGTCAGCTCATTCAGAAGATAGGTATTTGTACCTTTTTTTACTTTTTTAAATACTCAGCTTTATTAACTTTTTTTTGGTTTCACTGAAATGAATCAGGATTTGTAGTTGGAGCTCATTTTAGCTTCTAGGTACAGTTTTGCTAATTCTACTTTTTACCTATTTTTTCTTATTCTTAACTTTTAGCAGTTTTTTTTTTTAAATTTTACTTGTTAGCCACTATTTTTGCTGATTTTAACTGTTTTATTTATATTTCTAGTAAACCATAGTGCTTTAGCTGTGGTTTACTACTTTTAGCATTATGGTGTGGTCTTGCTAATTTTAGCTTTTAGCTATAGTTTTGCTCATTTTAGCTACAGATCTGCTTGTTTTACCTTTGACAATTCAGTTCCAGCTTCTACTTCGTCTTTCAGCAAACAACATTAACATAGCATTTTCACAGAAAAGGCAAATTTTTCTAGTTGTTCTTGTAGTTTTTTTCTTTTTTGTCACCTTTTACCTACCTGTGACTCAGACATGACGACACAGGAAGTGACAACGTCTGAAATTAAACATATTGTTTGTTAGTAATTAATGTTGTCGAAAGTAAAAGTATTTTAATTGCTTAATTTGTGTAAACAGTAGAACCCAAAGGAGGTCATTTAGAGATGAAGGCCTGGGTTATTATCACCAAAAGTGAAAGGGCGATACTGTTTTTACCCGTGTCTGTTTGTTTGTTTGCTGTGGATTTTAATGAAAATCTCCAAATGTAATCCTTGGATGTTCGTCTACAACTGATTATCTTTTTTGGGTCAACCCAATTCACAGCTAATGGACCTTAACAACACAAAAATGACTATAACTCAGTCAAATTTACAGATATTGGGCTGAAGTTTGGAGTGGTAGTAGCTGAGAGTCATCCTCAACACGTACTTTGAGTGCCAACACATTTTGCGAGGTCTTGGAATATTGCATGAGATTGTGCATAATCTCACATAATTTACATGATTTATCCAAAACGGCTCCAGCTCCAACATTCTCAACAGAAGATGAACTAAGTTTAAAACTGTGGCAAGAAAGGCAGCGGGCGATATGTATTCCTTCAAGGAACGCTAGGCCTTTAATTAACTAATTGCTTTAGTCTGTGCAGGTAGAGAGGACGAAACAGCAGGGAGGTGTAGCTGTGCACACTCAACGTCAATTCTGGTTCATTTCAGTTTATGTTTAGTTGGCTCAAGTTAGCCTCTAACATGGAATCCTTTTGCTTTATCTGTATAGTTTGGCTGCCATGTTCATGTAAATAAAATCACTTGCTTCACTGGACAACCTCTGTCACTCTGCTCATGCATGCTTCACTACATGGACACATGGTTTGGTAAAATGCTGCTAATTAGCTTCAGTAAAACAACCAGAAATGGCTAAAAGCACAAACTGCACAAGCCTTTAAAAAAAATCATTTAAATCCTTTGAAGCACGGCTCTGTGCTCTCCTGATAAAAGTTATGATCATTTATATCTTGTCTGTTTTAGATGCTCTTTGAATGACCTCATTTTGGGGAAACTGCTGAGTTAAAGGCTAGTCCGAGAAAGGTCAGGACCAATCTGGATTGCTGCCATCTTAAAACTACATAGATCTCAAAATTGTTTATCTCAGTTCTTGCAAACTCAATTTATAAAACCCTTCACCGCTGTCAGTTTCCCATCATGCAGCTATTTACGTAGAATTTTGTGGTTATTTTCCAGCAAAATAGCAGCAGCAGCAGCTAGCTGTAGCCCATCTGGTGCAGCCTCCTTATTACAACAATTCCTGTATAACACTAAAAAAACAAGACTCTTTCATTTACTAGATGGATTTTTTTTTTTCTAGGAGTCAAATAATAAAAATTATGCCACATTAGATGCATTTGTCCTTGAAGCATCCACTGTCTTTGCTCCTGTGTGTGTGTGTGTGTGTGTGTGTGTGTGTGTGTGTGTGTGCTGTCAGGCAGCAGGATCATGTGAATTACAGAGATGGTAAATTGAATCAGCACTGAGTCTGTGTGGCTCCACCGGTCTCAGTTGTTTTCATTGATCCGTATCAGAAGACAAACGGTCCTCCCACTCCGCTCACATCCTCAAAAACATTTCATCTTTGCTTTTTTGGACGTGAAGCAGTCTGCCACACCCGACTGACACGTGTCCTGCAGTATTACTGCCATTAAGTGTAGGTGTAAGTGTATTTTTTTGATTAACTTTCTTTCTTTTTAGTTTTCTTCTGTTTGCCTTTAATCATTTAACTACATTGCTCCTCTATGCATAGTTAAAGATGCTTATATATATATATAAAAATATAAAACACTTCGTTCCACCTACATAATATCACTAAAATTAGAAACATCTTGTCGTAAATGATGCAGAAAATTTGGGCAACGCATTTATCACATCTAGGCTGGACTATTGTAATTCTTTATTATCTGGGGGTCCAAAAAACTCTTTAAAAGTCTTCAGTTGATCCAAAATGTTGCTGCCAGAGTTCTGATGAGAGTTAGGAGGAGAGATCAGATTTCTCCACTTTTAACTTTAGAATTTAAAATCTTACTTCTAACATACAAAGCTCTCAACAACCGAGCTCCATCTTATATAAAAGATCTTATTGTTCCATATTTTCCTAACAGAGCACTTTGCTCTCAGGCTGCAGGTTTACTTGTGGTTCCTAGAGTTTCTAAAAGTAGAACAGGAGGCAGAGCTTTCAGTTCAGAGCTTTCAACTTCCAGTTTCTGTCTGTGAGGCCGACACCCTGTCTACTTTTAAGACGAGCCTTAAGACTTTCCTTTTTGATCAATCCTATAGTTAGGGTTGGCTTGGGTTTCCTGAACTAACCTTTAGTTATGCTTAGACTGCTGAGGACAAACTGACCACATTTCCTCAATCTGCTGCTGTCTTTTGTTGCTCTACTGTAATTATTTCTGTCATGATTTTCTTCGTCTTTCTTCCGGTAGAAACTCCACCTGGACCAGTCATTCTGGATTTGTCTGTCTCTTTCCTGTCCTCTCAAACCTCAGCCAGTCGAAGCAGATGGCCGCCTGTCCTGACTCTGGTTGACAAGAACCCAGGAAGTGTTTGTCCATGAGCGAAACCAAAACCAGACACGGAGGCAATGTTAAGGTAAGTGTATTTATTTACAGGTGCAGGGAATGTATATACAAAGAGCCAGGTTCAGGAGTGGTCTGAAAGAACAAAGGAGCAGGGTGAGTCTCAGGTACCAAATCCGATCGGTCAGGTTCGACTGAGCGAGTAAACAATGTCTCTGTTTTCTTACAGAATCCGTGGGCGTCCAGGAAGGTGGAGAAGAGATCCTAGGTGTTCCAATGGTGCAGGAGTGAGTGCCCAGTCCAGGTAAGTATTCTGAGGTCCAGGTAAGTTTCTGTGACGTAGTGTAATCCCAAGGTGGCAAAAACCTGAACATAAGAAACTTGATTATCATAACAAGACAAAACTTTTGATTAGATTCAGTGGCTGAGAATCTAACCCCAAGAGGCTTGATGCTCCAGCGAAGGTCTGGTCTCAGCTTGCAGCTTAAATACTGGCAGGACTCATTAAAGGAATCAGGAACACCTATGGAGCAAAAGGTTAGGAGAGCTGCCCCAGGGTGGAGCTAACTCCAGATCCTCACACTGGTTCTGGTTCTGCTGGAGGTTTCTTCCTATTAAAAGACAGTTTTTCCTTTCCACTGTTTCCAACATGCTGCTCGGGATGGGAGACTGCAACAAAGTGAAGATTCAACACAATCTGCTGGCTTCCTGAGATAGATAACTTTTACTAATTGGCTTTTATAATGTATTTGAATATTTTAGTACAGTGCCCTGAGATGACCTTTGTTGTGACTTGGAGCTATATAGATAAACTGAACTGAATTAAATTATATTTATATATTCACACAAAATCTACATTGCAAAACTTTTTCAAGTGCTGTGAAATCACTTGTTCCATCTCACTGCAGTGATTCTTTTATTGAGTAGTTCTTCCACAGATTAAGATGTTTACGTGTATCATATATGCAGCGCTTTGTAGCCATTAAGCTACAGACAGGCCTGGATGTTCATCTTGCATTGACACAAGAGCTGCTGTATCCACTTTCCTCAGGGGAGGTTTATTTATGCCTGCAGCCGCTCTGCTTCCCGCAAGCAAGGCACATCCAGAGAGGTTTCTTTTCTCCGTCAGATTAGGAAGAAAGTAACCTAAGCTCGGCTGGTCACTGGACTCACTGTGACTCGGTGCACAAACACACACACACGTACAGACAGGTACGTGTGTGTGTTCTGAATTATACCTAAACAAGTGCAAACAGTATGGATGTAGTTTTCTGCAGAGGCAAAAGTGTGTAACTCAAAACTATTAAGGAAAGAAGAACAAAAACATCTATACTTAGAGAATAAGTTTGAATTGATTTTCTTGGGGATGAGAGTGAAATTAAATGTCAAGTTCTCAAAATTATCATCAATTTAGAGTAAAAAGTCACCAGGATGACATTTGTTTTAACAGCTCCCTGACTGCAAATTGAAACATCATTCAAAGTAAAACTTTAGACCTGATCATGAAGTTAAAAAAAAAAGAGATGAAACAGCACTTCATTCCTTTGTAAGCTGAATTGTTAATTTACAACCCAAACAACTCCACGGCACTGCAACAGAAAAAAAAAAAAGACCAAAGGTTGACATTTGATCACATCAGCCCAAGTACTGTGACATTTCTATTTCTTGCAAAGAAAGAGATGAGTTGAATCCAGATTTTTAGCATTTTATGTTTGTCAAGTTTTCGAAGCTGTCCTCATCGGAAGCAGAACTAATTATATTTGTTTTACTTTTAAACTGAAGCAAGACAGGAAGTCAGAGACGAGGATCCAGGACGGCGCAAAACCAGAAACAAAACTTGACACCGTGATGTTCAGCACGGGAATAAGAAACTGATGACAACTAAGAGAAAAACACAAGGTTTATACAGTGACGAGAGTGATAAAAAATAATATTTGTTTTAGATATGCATTCCTTCAATGCCTTTAATTTGTTATTATTTATGGCAGGATGTATGTCTGGACAGTTTTCCCACCCATTAGCTGAAAACATGCAGACATTTTGACAGGAGATCAAAGCAGTAGCTTCAGAATCGATAGTAGGAGGATGCAGGGGATGGGACTCCAAAAAGATAATAATCACTTCTTATCACTCGACTGAACCAATAATCACAATTACACAGGAAAGTATACATCCAGTTACGCCTCACTGACATCATCACACATGCCCAAAATATACAGCCAGCAGCTTTATAGTTAATAGTTTAACAGTAAATCTAAAGCAAAACACTGTTTGTGTACAGGGCAGCATTTATCTGTCATGAACACAAATGTTGTTTGTATTACCAAAAAATGTACTTACTTTTTTGTTCTAAACTACTACTATTAATCCTAAATACCAGGCTTTATTGCAATTGGAGTCCAACCTTTATGCACTGAAAATGCCAGAGGGGGTATTACCATGGTAACACTGATACTGAAAATGACACACTTTACAATAATGATCTAAACTGTAACCAGATGTGGGGGGAAAACAAGTCACGAACAATTTCTTAAGCCTTACTTTTGAGGCTAAGGCTAAGTTGTATGTGAGGATTTGGATTTTTGTGTTTTTGGTTTTGTTGTCTTTGTTGTGGTTAGTGTTTCAGTTTGTTTTTTTCCTGTTTGTGTTCTGTATTTCACTCCTCCTCTGTCACTCTTTTGCCCTCCTTGCCACGCCCATCTCCACCTGTCGTTCATTATCCCCACTCACCTGTTTCCACTTACCTCGTCACCCTCAGTATTTAAAAACCCGGTCACTTCTCTCACAATCCGTCTGTTCATTGTTTGTTGTCTGTTGCTGCTCACTGTGCTTTGTCTTCTTGATGCCTTGCCTTGCCACGTTCTTGGTTTTTTTTTGTTATGTTTGAGTTGCTGCCACGTTAGCTTTTGTTTTGTTTATTTCTTTATTTAATGAATTAGTTTTTTCATTTTAAGAATGAGTCTGCATTCTGGGTTCGTCTCCACCCAGCCTGACATTGTTACTTCATACCAGTTAGCTAACATTCAACTCAGTGATATAATTATCAAGCGCTGTTATCACACTAGCCGAAACAGTCCAAAACTACATTTTAAGTAATGAAATACTTACTCTACCCAGAGCTCTGCTACCAGTGTCTCCAGTTAATTAATGTAGCCTTTTTTTTCTTACAATTCTGGAAATATTTAGGTCTTATATGACATGCACTTCAGCATTTAGACATGAATAATTAAGTTTTTGTCTAGTCAATACAATATTAAACTATCAGTTAGACAGACTTTAGACTTTACTAATTGCTATTATTTAGGAAAATGTGTCACTGACATTGATTAGATATTTCCTGTCAGCTGGTATATGCCTACCTCCAGTGCGCTGCCTCAAAGTCATTATAGCAGTCTAGTCTAGAGAGGTAATAATACAGTGTAATAGAGTAGCATTTCAAAAAGAAAAATGAGGAAAATCTTAATACCACATTTTTTGAAGTGCAGGTTCAGATAATTAGAACCATTAAGCCCTGTGGCTGAGTGTAGGTGTTTTGTTTCTTCAGATATTTATGGTCTGCTGCCATGCTGGTAGTAACGTAGCACCTACCAAGATGGCGGCACAAATTCATGCCTCATTATTATAGCTTGTGCTGTTTTCAGCCATTGTATTTCTGTTTCAGTGGCCATAGCGCCAACACAAACAGTTGCTTAAGATAAGCAATAGTGCACAACTATCTAATTTTTTTAGACAGGCATTGAAAGCACCTTTTGGTATTTTTGCACTGACTAGAAAGAAGAGAAATGTAATTTTTTTACAATACCTTCTAGTAAAGCTGTAAATGCTTAAATCTGTGGTAAGTCACTGCTATCATGTTTCCGACTGGCTCTTTTCATGTAACTCAGTTTTTTTTTTAAATGTGACCTTCCCGGTCAACTTGCAGTGCATTGCAGGGGTTTGAGTGTGCGACGTGGTATTGATCACAGGAAGGAAGTTACTCTTCCTTTCAGGGGGGTCAGAGGTCACAGGTCAAGGCAGGCTTCCAAACATAAAGTGCTTGTTTGAACATATTTCAATTTTAGGCTGAATCACATGAAATAAAAGTGTTTGTTTTTTTTTAAATCAGGCTCATTTGCATTTAAAAACAAAACATATTAGTAAATTTTGCAAACAGAGAGTCAGAGTTGACTCCAATAGTTAAATGCAAAGCTTTAAAACAAACATCTTTTACAATCAGTTGGTGCTCAGAGTATAAGTTTGAGATGACTCTCAGCTACTACCACACCAAACTTTAGCTGAATAGCTGTAAAATTGACTGAGTTGCAGCTATGTTTTAATTAAGATCCAACAGCTGTGAAGACGTCTTCAACTGAAATGACTCCAAAAGTCAAACGATTCCAGATGTAAATGCAGCTAACACTTTCTGAGAGTTTCATTGAGATCTATAAGAGACTCATGAGATATTTTGCTAACAGACAAACAAACGCACACACATACACAGGCAAAAAACAGCATCGTTTTTAGATTTTATTAATGCAGCTGATGCTAAACAACAGAAACGAGCTCTTGGTTTGTGTGGATTTATCCAAACCGGCAGACTGAGCAGGAGAGCCGCTGTGTTGCCCTGCAGCCTGCCACCCGCCTCACTTCCTGTCTGTCTCCTGACCTTCTAATGCACAGAGAGGAGAGCTGCAGACAGGAGCATTTGAAAATGCTTGGATGTCTCTCGTAAAGGCACGCGAACGGTTGCAAAGCCCATCGTTCGCAATCGATCTGCACGAGGAGGGTTTCCAGGAACCCGGTGTCTGTGCGCGCGGCTTGTCTTACAGAGGAGGTTTGAGCCACGACGACACAAGCATGAGCCAAAAAAAAACGGCTCTGAATGCAAACCTGAAGCTTTAACGTTCGATGAGAGGCTAAAGATCTGTAAAATCTGGCAGAAACGAGCATTTATAAGACTCACCTATTCAGTGTTTTCCTGGCAGCGGAGTGTGAGAACAGTCATTTAACGTTTAAAGAACTTTGTTAGGAACAGTTTATTCTTTAAAGTCTGCCCAGCTGTAACCTGAAACACCAAGATGCTTCAGGCTTGTAGGATGATCATTTTGTGTGTGTGTGTGTGTGTGTGTGTGTGTGTGTGAACAAACAGAGCAGCTGTAGTCTAAAACCATTTAAAAGCCAGGATGTTCATTGATCACATCTACGGTATTGATTTAGTCCATCAAACGTCTAAGTGTTTTAAAATATTGAGGCCTAGCAGTCATCAAAGGGATGCCTATCACCTGCCGCCATCTTGAATTGGGTTGATTTCAAACATTAAACACTTGTAGATGTACATTCAGTAATTACCTTTTGCAAGTTTCATTTTAATTTGTCTAGTGGCTCTTCCTGCTTCTCCAGTGCAATTTCTTTTCTTTTTTGTTTAATAAAGGTTACAGTATTTGCCGCCTCATCTGTTTGCCTTTTGATCTTCAGCATCCACTTTCATTCCACCTTAAAACTACTGCATTTTGTAATAAATTAATGCAAGCTAGAATATCCTTGACTAAAGGTAGACATTCACACTGTTAAATCAGTGGTTCCCTCACTTTTCATCTTTTGAGCCTCAAAGAAAACAGCAGTAGAGGTTTGTGACCCAAACCATCACTGGTTTATTACTAATAAAACTAAAAAAAAGTGGGGGTAAACACTTTTAGTGGGCGTACTAATTTTGAAATCAGTTTAACGCTATTGTTTTTTAAAATCTTTTTGTATCAATAATAAAGAAAATATATAAGTCAAAAAAATATTAAAATTTATCTGGACTCATCTGAGGACCTCTGCTTGGTATCACCTACAGGGACCCCTGAATTAATTGATGTCACTCTAAAGATTTGTACTGATTACTAGTGTTGTTCCATCCATCCATCCATCCATCCATCCATCCATCCATCCATCCATCCATCCATCCATCCATCCATCCATCCATCCATCCATCCATCCATCCATAGGTGACAATCCCATTCCATTATTTGGGGGAAATTAAACAGGGAGCTTTATTAGGAGCAGTTTTTTAGGAGGGATGCTTAAGATACAGTCAAATATCCTGTTGTTAAATGAAAAGAAAAATAAACATTTATTACTGTTGTGACCACGTAGACCAGTTGCAGACACATGCTGAATGTATTTCTCCATATTGTTTTGAGAACTTTTTGGATCATTTCTCCATCTGTACTACTTTTTAAATTCATTATGGTGCTTGGTTCTGTTTCCGGATCATGTGGTCAGGTTACTTACAACCCTTTTATTCTCTGTTTGATAAAAATATAAAACCATAAAAAAACATAGAAACAAGTCACACAATAATAAAGTCCAAAAGGAAACATTTTCATCATGACCACAGGGAGGACGGGGCATGCACTAACTTTCAGTGTTGCCATGGAAACGTTAAAAAAAACTGAGATTAGGGTAACTACTGTACTCTTAATGATTGTTGTGCTTACGCTGCAGAGAAAGCTGCTTACTGGAAGCGATTTATTTATGCTTTTATTTATGCTAGAAGCAGAAAAATCAAATGAAGAACAGCCAAAGAATGTGGGTGCGTTCAAGATTCAAAGGCAGATCTTTTACTTGAAAAATGTGAGCTTTCACCAGTAGGCCAACAACACAGTCTTATGAAAACAATATCTACTGAAGCCATGTTATATCCACCGCTCCAGCCCTCAGGTAGACTTTCAATTTCTTACGAGTTATGGAAGAAGCAGAGGGTCTGCACACAGTGAGGTGAAGAGTGTTGGACAACGTCCTGGTCAAAGAAAGGGCAGTGACACCATTTCTGTCCTATGAAAAACCATCAAACACTGACTGAAACTGCAGGAAGTGCAAGGACTAGATAACAGAGGACTGGTGCAGAGTTCTCTGTGATTAGTTTTCTTTCCAGTTGTCTGGGACAGCTAGAAAAATTATTTGCTGTTGACAAATTGGATCAAAGATCAGAACCTTGAACTTTTGTCCAGAAAGGTTTGGTGCTGAGGTGACTAAAGGATAAAGACAGCCAGTCTGGAGGAAGAGGAGGACACAGTGGTTGAAGATGGGAGGTTTGTTGAGTGGTCAGTGTTGTGTTTGGCTGCTGATTGTTGCTTTTACCAGAGTTTGAATGAACCTAATGAACATGAAGTTCAGTCAGAGCTGAATGACGCTGACTTCAGCTCGCTGAGATTTTGTCACGGTCGTCATAAAATTTATATTCCAAGCTGAATATTAGCTGTTCTGATGGCCCAGGGGGATAAGCTGTTGGTCTGTCTGGTAGTGTGTGACCTGATTGACCTGAAACGTCTCCCAGAGGGTAAGAGTTCAAACAGAGACTGGGCAGGGTGTGAGGGGTCTTCTGCAATGGCCTTGGTTTTCCTTGCAGGATGTGGAAACATGCTCCAGGATGGAGCAAGGGGCCGCCAATGGTTTTTGGCTCTCTTTTGATCTCTGAACCACTTTGTCAGCCACAAATGACTCTCTGCACCAACTTCCTGTCCTCAGTTACTGAGCCTGCATACCACACACACAGACAGTATGTCAGCACACTCACCACAGAGGAGTGAAGCTGACAGAGTGAACACTAAAAAACAAAAATGAAACTGTCTGAGCCCTGCGATGGACTTGCGACCTGTCCAGGGTGTCCCCCGCCTCTCACACAGTGACTGCTGGAGACAGGCACCAGCTCCCCGCGACCCGGAATGGAGAAGTGGGAAAAGAAAATGGATGGAAACTATCTGAGTCACAAGGTCAGGGATCAAGTATAACAGGTTTAAGCACCGCTCCGTCCTGGTTGACACAAACCAGGAAATGGTCGGTGACTCTTTGCCACCACAGGAAGACACAGACGATCAGATGTACATTCAGACCAAACTCCCAGCTACCTCTGGGTGAGTCCAGCTGCAGGAGAGAAAACCTGCTGCTTCAAGCTGCTCACACTCCACACACTGAAGGTGAGTCGGAGCAAAAAACACTCAGAGGCAGTTTGAGGGAGTCATGGCTGACTGGACTTTCTGTCTGCTGCTTTTTCAGCTTCACTCAGAGACTAAATCGCTTCCAGATTGGATGAGGATCTCTGCTGTCCGGTCTGTCTTTGGAGATCCTGTTCTTCTGTCCTGTAGCCACAGCTTCTGTAAAGTCTGTCTGAAGGACTGGTGGAGACAGAAACCAACACAGGAGTGTCCAGTTTGTAAGAGAAGATCTTCAAAGTCTGATCCACCCTGTAACCGGGCTCTAAAGAACCTCTCTGAGTCCTTCTCACAGGAGAAACACCACAGAGCTTCAGAGGCTCTCTGCAGTCTGCACGCTGACAAACTCAGCCTCTTCTGCCTGGACCATCAGGAGCTTGTGTGTGCCATCTGCAGAGACTCAAAGAAACACCGACCACAGGTTCAGACCCATCGATGAAGCTGCAGAGGATGGCAGAGAGGATCTGTTGAGATCCCTGGAACCGTTAAAGAAGAAGCTGGAGCTCCGGAAGAAAGTTAAATCTGAGTTTGATCAGATGGCAGAACACATGAAGGTCCAGGCCCGACACACAGAGAGGCAGATTAAGGAGCAGTTTAAGAAGCTTCACCAGTTTCTGACAGAGGAAGAGGAGGCCAGGCTGGCTGCACTGAGGGAGAAAGAGGAGCAGAAGAGCAGGGGGATAAAGAGGAAGATGGAGGCTCTGAGCAGAGAGATGGCAGCTCTTTCAGCCACAGTCAGAGCCACAGAGGAGGAGCTGAGCGCTGAAGACGTCTCATTCCTGTAAAACTACAAGGCTGCGGTGGAAAGAGTCCAGCGCTGCCCCCTGCTGGAGGAGCCACAGCTGCCCTCAAGAGCTCTGATAGACCAGGCCAAACACCTGGGCAACCTGGCCTTCAACATCTGGAACAACATGAAGGACACAGTCTCCTACTCTCCCATCATTCTGGACCCAAACACAGCTCACCCAAACCTCGTCCTGTCTGAAGATCTGACCAGTCTGAGAACCGGACTGAAACAGCAGCTTCCTAATAATCCGGAGAGGTTTGATAACTTCTGCTCTGTCCTGAGTTCTGAGGGATTTACTTCAGGCAATCACAGCTGGGATGTCGAGGCTGGAGACAGCTTTTTCTGGATACTCGGTGTGTTTGCCGAGTCTGTCCCGAGGAAGGGAAGAGTACGGTCTAAAGTGTGGAGACCGTGGTTCTTTCAAGATGAATACATAGCAGGGTCACCAGCAGCTCCTCCCAAAGTTCTCTCAGTCCAGCAGAAGCTGCAGAGGATCAGAGTGAATCTGGACTGGGACAGAGGAAAGTTGTTGTTCTGTGACCTTGATACATACACACCTTCACACACACTTTCACTGAGAGGATGTTTCCAGTCTTTGTTTCTTTGAAACAAATGAAAATACCACCAGTGATGATCTGAGTAACCAAACAGCAGCTTCTGAAAACAGAGTTCAGCCTTATGGATTAGTTTGAACCTCAGCGATCTGAAACAGGAAGTCGGAGATGTAATGATCTGATCTGACTGATCAGCTTCAAATGTGGTCAATTCTCAATTACTCACCTGTGTCCACTTCCCAAACCATCATCTGCCTTTAAAACCTGTTCATGTTCTCCACTTACTCACTGGTCCGGTTTTCCTTGTGTCTCGCTCCTCGTGTTCCCAGCGGTTTGGTTTGGAAGTTTTTGCTGTTTAGTTCTTTCCTGCGACGTCAGCCCTTTGGTTTTTGTTTCCTTAAAATAAATCGTCTCTTTGAGTTTTACAAACATGAGTCTGCATTTTGAGTTCATTTCACTCCAACCTGACGCTGTATCAAGGTCAAATATGATAAAACATGGAGGAGGGGGTGTTAAAATAAGTCAAATCTTAGTTTTACTATAAAGAATTGTGAAATTTCTTTTAAATAGTAATTTATATTTAGAAATACTTTGAGAAGGTGTGACTTATCAGAATTATGATGTGATGATATGATATGTTATCTCTGCATGTTGAAAACAGATAAACCTGCCTGTTCTTTCCTCCCGTGTCACGTGATCCTGATGACCTGTTGTATCACGTGAAACAGACAGCAGTCATCAGCATGTTTATTATCAGATGCCACAAGCTGTTAAGCACAGCTAAAACCATTAACTGCTGCCGTGTGGCAGCAGGCGGCTCGGCCCCATCTGTTGTTTGCAGGGATGTTGAAGCTTTGGAGCAACAGAGGAGCCGAGATGATGACCATTATCCCTTGTTGAAATGTTTCCACTAAATAAATACATTTGGTATAAAAAGATGGTGTTTTTATGATCAAACGTGTCTCGGCTGTTGCTGTCTGCTCAGAAAAAAAAAAGGAACAAGACTTACTGAACAGAAAATCAGCCTTTTCTGCCAAAATGCAGTGAATGCTGAGCTCTGAAGGACTGCTGAAATGAAACTGAATCTTTAAGGTTAAAATAATTGGAACAAAAGCTAAAATTAGCGAAACAAAACCTGAAAGTTAAAATTAGAAAAGCAGTGTCTAAAAGTAAAAGAAAACAGTAACTGAAACTTGAAACCAGCCGAACGGGAGTTAAATGCTAAAAATAACAAAACAACTAAAATATAATAACAAAACAGTTGGCAAAACCTTGAAATAGCAAAAACAGTAGTTAACAGCAAAAACTAGCATAACAGTAGGTAATAACTAAAACTAGAAAAGATAAAACTAGTAAGACAGCAACTAAAAACTAAAACTAGTAAAAACCAGTAGCTAAAATCTGAACTAAAAAACATAGCTATAAGCTAGAACTACCAAAAATGTAGCAATACCTAAAAACAAGCAAAACAGTAGCTAAAAGCTAAAATAAGCAAAACCGTAGCTACCAGTTAAAACTAGAAGAACAGTAACTAAAAGCTAATATCAGCAAAACCTAACTAAAATCTAAACATAAAGCAAACATGCTGAAGTCATTTAAAGAGCACAAAGTTTTAAGAATCTGATGCATTTTTTATAAGAAAAAAGATAACTAAAGGTAAATAATTCAAAAAGTATACAAAAGTTACAAAAAACAGAAGTCTCGGCTGCCATGTTCTGAACGAGCCGAACATTTTGATGTTTGAGTGGTTAAAAAAGCTGAAATTAGGCTGAATTAGTTACAGTTAAAAAAAAAATGTGCAGAAGAAACAGCAAACACTGGAGAGACAGCAGATGGCAGCAGAGACTTAAACAGACAGAAAGTGGTATTTATCTGAGCAGCTCTGAGCAGCTAATGCTGCCTGTTTTTAAAGCACCGAGGCTGCAGCAACATTGAAAAATCTGAAGAGGCTAAAACACGCTGAGTCACTATTTATTGCTGCTCTTTTTTTTTTTTTTTTTGGATGATGTAGGTCAAAAACAAGTGCTTGTAATAAATAAAGAGACGCTCTAGATGTAAAGCGTCGCACAAGTTCATTTAAAGGAACGTGTTCGAAGAGACAAGAATCAAACCAGTTTAACCTCAGTGTCTTACAAACGATTTGACTATTTGTGGCGCACAATTATACAACCTTTCTTAATATACAACCCGTGTATTAATTGCTCTGTAGGAAAAGAACGGAGAAATTTAAAAAGACAAAATGACTAATTACAGAGATTTTTCTTTTTAAGTAACAGCAGCAGCTTTTTTTCATGCAACGTTCACATTTACAGATGAGAGCCATCATTAAAACATTAAAACAACCATCCATCCAGTGTGTCCTTATTAAATGGAAAACGATGATAAACTCGTTTTTGTGTTGGCAGTCTGAATGGAGACATCAACTGTTTTGCAGGAAACCTTTCTCCAGTTAAACTCCACATACACATACACACGTGTAGTTAAAGCAAGAGAAATAAGCCTGTTTTAAATGTTTATCACAGCTATGAGACACTTTTGGTGTCTCTAATCTGTCTAATAAATTAGACAAGATTTAAAAGGGTTTATGACAGGCTTAATGTTTGAGGAAACTCTGCCAGCGCTCCACTGATACACACCAAAAGCTGACTCCAGCTCACGCTGTTTCAGACAGTTTCATCACACGCTGCCCTTCTACTCCAAAACACGAAGAAGAAAACTGGAGTTTTCGTTAATTAGCTGCTATAACTCACACACACACAAACAGGAGAGATGATTGGATAACTAGTACCGATCAGGGCCTGGGGACTGTTTAGATAAAGCTTGTGTAACTCATTTTTTTCTCATTTACACCTAATGATAAACTGGAAGCTCCGGGGGAGCGGGACAAAAGCAGGAAACTGACAGAACACCACCTCTGCAACATCTTCACAGTCTCAGTCCACCTCCACTGAAATAAATGACAGGTCAGTGCTCTTCAAGTACCACGCGTTGATGTTCTGCATGCTGATAATCCAACAATCCACTGGCCTGGATGCCCACACCTGGTTTAGATGGTAGGAAAATGTGGATTTATTGCAACTGATATTGTGACATGAAACAGTAATAATGCACAGGTTTTTTTCTAACATGGTGCAGTCCTAATGCCGATCACTGTTTTGCTGATGGTCCACCAACATAGAGTCTCCGCCTACCCCAACTAACCTCTGCTCTGGCTTTTTATTGAACTCTCTTCAAAATGATTAACATAGACTGAGCCAAAGACTCTTAACTTGTAAAACAGAAACCAATTTATCAGGACAATCCAACCTTTTAAAAGATTATGATGATGTTTTTTGGCCAAGACTCCCAATCTCACTTGTTTACAAGGAACTTTAGTGGGATTTTTTGACTGTGCCTTCAAACACGGTTGACTCAATTACCAGGTCAGGTTTTTTTTTTTAAAAAAAACAACCTACACACAATTATGATATAATTATGACTCACCTTCCGCTACATAACTTCAAAGGAATACTTCATGCTTTCGTTACTTCTTGTTTCATTTACTGCATTTTGGTGCTTTTAAAAAAAGAAAAGGAAAAGAAGAACATTGGGTTTCCCCTCTCAGTTCATGTACGCAGACATTTAGCGGATGGCTCTGAGTACTTTCCTTCTGTAACCGTCAGTGGTGTCACAATGTTGCAACAGATTGAGGGAAATAGTTTGGTGTTTGCTCCTAAATTGAGTTTCTTCAAGTTTCTTTTGTCAAGTTTTGGGATTTTGGATCTTTTAGAATATTAAAATCAACAATGAAGGCAGTTTTTTTTCTCCCAACAGGTTAGCACTTTTTATAAGCTTTCAAAATGTATGAGCATTGGTTCTTTATACTTCCAAAATTTTTAATAAATAGTTGTTTTTGTTCATTTTTAATCCATGCTGTAAATATTTCTAACGCTTTCGGTGAACTGCCTATGCACTTTAAATCTTTGCAGCGCATACTTTGAATACTAGCATAAATGGTCAGGAAGGTGGTTTTATTTAATGTTGACCAAAGACATCTTTGCTTCCTGTAAAATATCAAGCAGTTGTGATCTTTTTGATATAAAAAAATCACTCGCTGTGTTAATCAAAAGACATGGATATGCTGTCATCTTTAGTTTTTAAGCTTCCATATTATTCATTTTTTTAAGAGCTAAAGTTTTTTTTATTTTTATTGCCTGTTACCAAAATTGGAGCGTGTTTTTGTGCCTGTTAGTAAAATATCTCATGGACTACAGGATTGATTTTGATGAAACTCGCAGAAAATACTCACTGAATGTACATTTTCAACTGATGAATCTTTGAAGTCAACCTAATTTAAGAAAACACACAAACAAGGCTCTAACTTAGTCAGTTTTGCAGATAATGGAGTAATACTTGGTGTAGTAGTCGCTGAGAGTCACCAGAACAGATTGAACCAGTTGTTTTTTTTTTTTTTACATTAACTATTCGCGTCAACTCTGCCTCACTGCTAGCAAAATATCTCATGTAACACTGGATGGATCTTAATGACACTTTTAGAAAATGATTAACTGTGATTGACTTTTAGAGACAAACCAATTCAAGATGGCCACCACAGCATGACACCTTTGCTTAAAACTTTGGCATTATTTGGTGGAGTCAACCTTGTTTTTCTGTTAACAAAATATCTCATGAACCACTGGGCTTTAAAAAAAAAAAGCCAGAAAGTAATCACAGGATGTACGTTTACATCCTGTGGAGTCAACGCAATTCAAGATGGCCACATCAGCTAACTGACCTTAGACAACACAAAAATGGCTATACCTCAGTGAATATTGCAGATATTGAGTTGAAATTAGCTGTGGTAGTAGCTGAGAGTCATTCACAACACAATGATGTTACTTTCTCAGCAAAAGATGGTTTTAGTTTAAAACTCTGGGTTAAAAAGTGGCAGGCGATATGCCTTCCTTCAAGGAATGCTAGACTTTTTTTTAGTTTTAGCATCTCACAGAGTACACTAATTTCACTTTACTGGGTTTGAGGGTAGGAAATGAATATTATCTTGCTTGAACATAATGCAAACAGTTCAGCTGGAAGATAAAAAAAGCAACTAAAATAATTTGGTGCATGACTCAGAATACTCTAACTGTGTTTTTTTATACACTCTGCAGCATACTGCACCTGCTCATTAGTGCTCTCTATTCCACCTACAAATTAGCTGTGTCAGTTTTACAAATTGAAAGCCACATACATTTTGAAAACAAAGTGGAAAGAGAGGGATCTGGCAGAGTCGGGAGTTGTAATGGTCGGCAATAGGAAAGATTTGGGGCCAGTTATTTTGTTGGTGTATAACAAGTGTGCGCAGGGAACAAGCTGTCCTCATTCCCTGACATTTTGACAAAGCTGTCTACCCCTTGAAAGGAGCAGGTTGTATTTCTGGAGTTGGACTTGTATTCTTGTTAGTTGCTCAGACTGTATACTCCTCCCTGGTCCAGAAAGTGCTCTATTTG
The DNA here is from genome assembly GCF_001649575.2 of Kryptolebias marmoratus. Lineage (NCBI taxonomy): Eukaryota > Metazoa > Chordata > Actinopteri > Cyprinodontiformes > Rivulidae > Kryptolebias > Kryptolebias marmoratus. Next base: position 28,160,356 of record NC_051444.1, read on the forward strand.
ATCCGTTCAGTCCCAGGCCTGCAGGATAGGGTGCTGTGTGTGATTCACAACATGCAGCATCAACAGTATAATCATTATATGTGTCAGTATGGGCTAATTTCACCTGTACAACATGAAGGTTAGAATTAATAACTTGTAACATGCTTTAATAGCCTTATAAAATGGCTTTAATATGTGACAAATAAACTGAAAAATATTTCACTATGAGGATAAACAGTAACAGTCAAAGGCTTAGACACATCAGCTCTATCAAAATTAAATGGGTTGATGCACTTGTGCATTTATAGATTAAAAAAAAAAAGATCATTAGTGTGGCCCATTTGATACAACCTACAGCCTTTTGAACAATGAAACAGTTTCAGGACCCAGAGAAACTCTGTTCTATCAAAAATGTATGAAGTAGGCTGTCAAAGGTTTATTCTTTTTTAATTAGAGTCAAATGTATTGTGTAACAGTTGACGTTAGCATCATTAATCAAGTCCAGAATTAGGTCAATGTCATCACCAAAGAAGTCTGAAGTTTAGATGAGGTAATTTAATTGTCAGCATCAGGTAGATTATATGAACTCCTTCCTGCTGAGAGAAATCGTGATAAAGAGCTGTGTGTGTGTGTGTTTGTTCAGCTGAGAGTTGGAACAAAGAGACCGTAGCTTAGTAGTTAATAGAAAAATATTTCAAACAACACAACTTTCCACAGTGTCAAAAAATCAGACTGACAATACCTCAAGCATCATAAAACACAGAGCTGGACTTAGACTTTTCAACTAAAAAGGTGATCATTCTGAATTAGTTACTTGTTACATATTGAACAACATCTTTGATGACTGTAGAAGGTCTCTTATTATAGTACACCTTGACTATTACATTGCTGGTTTGCTCAGTAAGTGTGGCATCTCACAAGGCTGCAACTGTTAGAGAGCAAGCCATGTGACCACTTTTACATGTTTCTGCAAATCACAGGAGGGAAATGTGCCAGGAGACAGAGGGAGAAGAGGAATGACAAGAGTGTAGGACTGAGGGTAGCAACTCTAAATGTAGAAACAATAACAGGCAAAGGTAGAGAGCTGGCTGACGTGATGCAGAGGAGGAAGGTAGATGTGTTATGTGTACAAGAGACAAAGTGGAAGGGCAGCAAGACTTGCAGCATTGGGGCAGGGTTTAAGCTGGTTTACCATGGTGTGGATAGGAAGATAAATGGAGTAGAGGTGGTTTTGAAGGAGGAGTTGGTGAGGAATGTAGTCAAGGTGAAAAGACTGTCAGATAGGGTGATGTGTCTGAAGGTAGAAGTAGAAGGTCTGATGTTGAATCTTGTCAGTGGTTATTCTCCACAGGTTGGATGTGATTTAGAAGAGAAAGAGAAATACTGGAAGGATCTTGGTGAAGTGATAGAGAGTATTCCCTGGGAGGAGGGAGTGGTGATCAGAGCAGATCTGAATGGACATGTTGGTGAAGGTGAAGATGTTGAGGTTCTCCTTGGGAGTGACAAGGATGGATAGGATTAGGAATGAGGTCATCAGAGGTACAGCACAGGTTGAACAACTGGGAGATAAAGTTAGAGAGGCCAGACTGAGATGGTTTGGACATGTGCAGAGGAGGGACAGTGGGTATATTGGTAGAAGGATGTTAGAGATGCAGCTGCCAGGAAAAAGACAAAGAGGAGATATATGGATGCAGTTAGAGAGGACATGGAGGGAGTTGGAGTGAGGACAGAGGACGCAGAAAACAGAGTTAGATGGAGGAGGATGACTCACTGTGGCGACCCCTGAAAAGGGAACAGCTAAAAGAAGAAGAAGAGTTGTATGAGTGGAATAAAAAATTCTGCTTTAAGAAATAAAACTAGAGCTGTCTGGGTAAAGTGTTTCCAAAATACCACTATAGCTTTAGTTAAAGACTGTTAACTTCATGTTGAAGCAGCTGAAAGTTGCAGCTGAACTCTAAAGGGACAATAAGTCAATGTCAACAAAACAACAGATACCAGATGTTGAATCAATTACATTTTTGATTTCATCAGTGAAGTAAATAGGACAATAGTTTTGCAGTATATTTACTGTAATAAATATGAAATGGAGTGGATTTAAAATTGATTGGTGAAGCACTTTTATTTTACAAAAGAAAAGACTGTTTCTTTACGCTCATATGAAACAAACATGTGAGGAAACCTTTTCCTGTAAAAAGACTGGAGGGATGTTAATTCCTAAATGACTCTCAGGAAGATAATGAGGCACTTACAAAATTATTTATTGTCAAACTGAAACAATTTTTTTCTGTATTTTAGTTTTATTTTTGGATTATTCTGTTATTATTTTATTCCACTACATAATAAGTCACTTTTTAAGCGAAAAGTTTCAGTCCAGTGTTTTGCAAAGAGCATCCACCTCCACAACCTCGCCACATCCCGTATCCACTGACAAGTCCCTGTGTGAGTTTGGCTGCTGTCAACTGTAGTTTTTTATTTTTAGTTTGGTTTTTCTTTTTTTGTTTGTTGTTTGTTTGTTTTTTCTTGTTTTGTTTTTTTTGTTATGCAAGTGGAGGAATCAAGGTAAAAATTATAATAAAAAACATCATTAAAAAGAATGGATTATTTTATGATACGATAAATGTGGGAAAATGTTTTTATTTCTAACAGATTTCAATGGGTGCACTTTTTAAGAAGAAGAAGAAGAAGAATATGTTTATTTCAAACATAATATAAAAATAAAAATAAAATTAAAAATAAATAAAAATAAAAATAAAAAAACATAACATGTCATGTTCAAAAAAAGGGTAGGAAGAAGTGAGAACTATTTAACTCCTACCCCATAAACACATGCAAAGTTTACTTATTAACATTATTATTTATTTATTTATTTATTTTTATTTATTTTTTATTTATTTTTTTTCATTAAATAAAGGGTAGTAAAACTACTAGGAGTTTATGGGAGCATTTGAAACAAAGCTGACAAGGTAAAAAAAAAAACAATTTGAAAATAATGTTACTATTTGACATGTTAATTGACAACACTAAAAATAATAATAATGAAAAACACAAACAAAAATAAATGTGTGGCTGATTTCAGCCACCCCAAAAGGGTTAATCGTGTAATCGTGTCTGTATTGCTCAGTGGGACCCCTTAGGGTCTGACCTTAGGTTCGCCCCTGCAGGGAACCGAAGTGTCCTCTGAAGGCATGGAAACACGAACGTGTGTGTGTGTGTGTGTGTGTGTGTGTGTGTGTGTGTGTGTGTGTGTGTGTGTGCGCGCGTGCCGGCAGATTCCCATCACAACCAAGATGGCGGCGGAGCGGAGAGCCGGCTCGGCGCGGTGACGGACCGACAGAAGCGGCAGCGTCTCCTTCAGTCGGACAGCCAACGCTCAGACTCCGAGGAGGAGGAGGAGGAGGAGAAATAACCTGACGGCGACGAGCAGCGCATCTTCTCACCGCGCTAATGTTGCAGCGGCGCGGGTAGAGGACGGACGCCGACCGAAGTTGACGTTCAACGAGCGGGTAAGTGCGGAGCGACGGACCGTTACTGACTGATTTACCGAACAGCTGCCTGCTGCTACAACCAGCTATAAATCCCTCATGCTAGCTCTGTCACCTCCCTCCTGCTGGCTTGTTTACACCCGGACAATATTAATTGTTTCGTCCCCGTTTGCAGTTCTTTTCTCCCCCACACCTTCGGCGCGTGCCACAGGTTGTTAGGTTGTTTTAAATCGACTTCAGTGAACAGAACATGAATTGGAGTCGCAGGGAAACCAGTCGACCAGAACTCATGTCACCCGAACAGAGCTAAAAATACACCCCAAAATATCACTCATTTGCATTCACACCCCAGTGAACCGGCTTTATGTTTTTGAGTTGCCTTTGTGTTAGAAAATACCTTTCAGAGGTTGTATGAATGGTTTTTTTTTCTGCAGAGTTTTTTTAAAGCTCTGTCAGCTGGTGTGAGCTAAAAGAGGAGTTCGTCGCTGGGGTAAGGGTTGGTGAGTTTATGCTAATGCAGCCCTGGAAACACGAAAGTTTAACATATCCATCTACCACCTTTGGCTTCTCTAAATAAACTCCTACAAGAGCAGATGCTGAGGGAAATTGTTGACAACACTGGAAAGCTGAAAAGGTGAGCAGGATGACCAATTACACGTGCTGTTTACCTGCTCTGCTAGGTTAACTTGAATAAAAATGCAAAAATATGGTCCGAGGACCTTTTGGCAAGTAGAGCTAGGCGAAATGATTGTTACAAAGAAATGCTTTTCATGACAGAGATTAAAACTGAGGTCGTCTTACGCTGAGAAATGACAAAGTTGTTTCTGCTTTAGTCAAACCTGGACAGGAACGTCACATGTGTTGGGAATGACTCTCGGCTACTACCACAGCCGGTTTCAGCTCAGTGTCTGTGAAACTGGCTGCGCCGATGGCACCGCCGTGCTGGCTGGCTTATGTGGCGACCATCTTGAGTTGGACTTGACCCCAAAAGTCAAACGATCACGGCTTTCTGAGAGTTTCGTTTGAAATCCGTGCAGTGGTTCGTGAGATATTTTGCTTACAGACAAAACGGGGTCTGCTCCAACAGCTGATGCTAATTTTTTTTTTTTTTTTTTGAACAAAGGTAGGACTTGGAAGACGGGCTGGGAATGACTCTCGACTTCTATGACGCCAAATTTGAGCACAAATCTGTAAAATTGACTGAATTATAGACATTTTTTCTTTTCTAGGGTTAGATGGCTGAGGCGACCATCTGGTTGGCTCCAAAAGATAATCAGTTGTAGATGTACATCCAGTGCTTTTTTTTCCCTGATAGTTTCATTAAAGTGGTTCATGAGATATTTTGTCCACAAGCAGAGAGAGTTAACTCAAAATAGTAAAAAGCAAAATTTTAAACAAAGATCTTGCGCCATCTGTTCGGGCTCAGCATGTATGTCAAGGAGCAGTCTCAGCTACTACCACACCAAATTTCAGCCCAATATCTGTGAAATTGCCTGAGTTACAGCCATCTGTGCGGATCTTAAGATCAGTCGGCTTTGGCAGCCATCTTGAATCGGCTGACTCCGAAGGATAATCGGTTGTAGTTGTGTAGCCAATGATTACTTTCTGCAGGTTTGCTGGGGTTCATTTGGTAGTTTGGTAAAAGACAGACGCATGAACCCACACAGACAAGGGGGGAAAACAAACATTTTCACCCGCCTTCGCCTTTCGGCAGCGGGGGACAAAAAATGACCTCGGAAAAAACTACAGCTAATCAGCCGTCCCACAAGACGATGAAGCTCCTGGCTCCAGGCCTCGAAAATTCACCAAACATTTATTGTTCCCGTGGAATAAAAATGAGAATTTGTTCACTTGAAAAAACATAATTATGCTGTTTTTCCCTTCCCCGCTCTGTACTTTGTCATACTTATTGCAGAAGAAGTAAGCCTGGCTCCTTTTTTTTCAGTGAACTAAATGCAACTGTAGTTTTAGAACGGCATATTTGTCACTTTGAACATCCCGGCGAAGAAGTGGGAGCAGAAAACGATGCAAACCTGCTACACTTCGGCTCATTTTCTTTGTTTTCTGAACAAATTAATATTGGTTTTGTTAAAGCTTCTGGAAATTTCTGCACCACTTAGCAAATCCAGCAAAGCTCTTTTATCTGTTTTTGATTGGAACAATAATTGTCAATAAAGCATAATTATTGAACAAAGACGTCACACATCCACATTTCACGACTGTTGCAAGCCTACAGCTGTTAGTTTGTTCTTGAAAACCTTGTGCTTTACATTTCAGTTTAAGCTTTCCAGGCTGCAGTCGATTTATTTCATGTTTTGTTTTGTTTTTTATCGCAAAGGATGATTTAAACGGGGAATCATGGATCATAGCAGAACCAACCAAAAGGGAAGTCAGTGTTGATCAGGACTGTACAGGGTGTTGCAATTTGTATTACCTACCACATTTCAGCCGAAATGATCATTTCAAAACCCTTACCAAGTAGTTTTAACCCTCAACAAGTTTTTAGTTTTATTTTAGTATTCGTGTGTGTGTGTGTGTGTGTGGTTGATAATATATGCAACAGGTACTCAGTATTGGTATGGCTCGCAGCTCTGAAAGGTGGGCGATCATGTGCTTGTATGTGGGTGTGTGTTGTGTATTTGCTAGTCTGTTCAGTCTGTCAGCAAAATATCCCTGTTCTTACCCACAGCCTCAAACCTCTGTGTGCTCGTGTTCATTTGTCTGTCTGTCTGCTAGCTGCTGCAGCTAATCGCCCTCAGCAAACACAAACATGACTCTAACTCAGTCAGTTTTACTGATACGGAGCTAAAATCTCGTGTGATCGCAGCTGACACTCATCCTTAACATATAAACAGACCATGAAAGATCTTTATTTGAAACTTTGGCTTGTAAGGTGGTGAGTTAAATGTATTCCTTCAAAGAGCCCTACTGTTTCCTTTATAATCTGTCCTGGACTTTAGCTTCAAACCTATAAACCTTGTGATTTTTGACCATTTAATGTAAACTAAATGCAGCGTTCTTAAGTTGATGTTTTTTCTGGCTTCATAAGAAACATAAAAACATGCATTAAACAAAGTAATTTATTATATTTTGAAGGAGTGGACTGTAGCATTAGAAACATGTCATGTTTTACAGATTTGTGTTTGTGAGAAAACGTGTTCATGGTTGTGGAAACTGAGCTGCAGAAAATATAGTTTCTCTGTGGTGGTGGTGTCAGACATCACAGAAGCAGCTGTGACTGTTTATTTGGGGTTTTGGAGACACTCTGGTTTTCTTTCCTCCAAATGTCTCTTTATTTATTTTGACGATTTTTGCCCAGAACAGACAAGTCTAGTCAAATCTGACATGTGTAAGTAATACAAATAGCCTGCAGCCGGTCATTTTAAAACTTACCTGAAACGTACAAATCTACATATCTTTTGCTTGTGGTGCGTTTATTTAATTCAAGTGTTAGTTTCTGTGATTTTCCTAAAATTTCTCAGCGTTCGCATTATTGTTTTCCTGTTTATAGTTCACTCCATGTGTGTTTTATTTGCAGTCAACAACTTCTGCATACCTTGTTCTATTAGAAACACATTAAGATCTCTTCAATTCCATCAACAATACTTTTCTCTGAAATTTATTTCAGCATACTTGCTCTGTTTTTGTTTTCTTATGCATCTTTTAGCTTTTAGCTGCTGCTAATTTTAGTTTTTTTTTAACGATTGCCTTACTGAAAAATGGTAGCATTTGGCTGCTGTTTTGCTAATTCCACCTCTAAACTACAGTTTTACATTTATCATCTGTTCTGCTCGTTTCAACTTCAACAGTCCCGCTAATTCATTCTTCAACGAATCTCATCAAAGTCATTCAGCACTCGGTATTCAGCCTGCACTTCTGCAGAAAACGCAGTTTGTCTCGTTGGTATTTGCTGTTGTTGAGCCCATGATGGACAGGATGTTTGTCCTCTGCCTTACCATTCACGTCTTGTCTGTTCATGTTCAGGGGACAGAGGGGTGCCTTTTGGGAATGCCAGAGAGAAAAAGAGGTCATAATTGAAATTAAAGAATATCACCTGCCTCAGAGAGTCCAAATGGCACAGACTTTTTGCTTGACCTGGATGTCCGGTACTTCTACCAGAGAGTGACCCATCAAAAGGGTAAACAGTATCTGCTCAGGTGATTGAAGCCTTAAGGTAACCTTGATTTCTGCTTTGCTCAGGTTAAAGCCTGATGTCTTTCCGTCACTGACATCAGACGTTCGCTCTTGTGTTCAGGGATGGGTTTATTACCCCAGGCTCTTGGCGCATGTTACTCTGCACCCTAAATATCCACTGAGCACAAAGAAAGTTTAGAAACAGTCTGAATTTCTGCAGCGTCCTCTTACAGAATGTAAATTCTCTGACATTTACATTCTGATGTGGTGACTGGATCAAGACGCCGCTGAAGATGCACTTCTCTGCTTTTCATTTCAGATGCACAAACTAAATGCTCCGAACTTCGTCTCCCAGGGGTGGTTTTGTAATGAAACCATAGCGGAGTGGTTGCTGCAGTGTAAAGAGTTTTCCTCAGCTTGGTGTGTTTTGATCTGGAGACTGGAAGTAACATTGTGCAGTCTTTTTTAGCTGGGATCAATTTTAGGCTATACAAAGCAGAAAGGGCTATCATCAGTGTCCTAGATTTAAAGAAATAAACTGCAGGCTTCCACTTCAGCAGGTTGGATCTAACTGTGGTTCATTCTCACAATGAAAGGGAGGATAGAAATGGTGACAGAATAAACAAAAAATAGGAGCAAAAACTACATTTCAGTGACAGTCAAATTCTTCTGCACGATGACTTGGTTCACACTTATGTGAGCATTGAAGTTTTCTTTTTTTTCTTTTCAATGTTTGCAGAAATGACCTTTTATGGTGAGTGTAGAAATAAGCTCCTGCCTTTTCCTGCACAATGAAGAAATGTTTTTGTTGATAAACAAACATGTGGATATATGTGTAGTGATATACAACCAATTAAGAGTAAAGAACAGCTTATTTCAGGTTGTGAATTCCCTTGTATGTTTTAAATATCCCCTTTTTACTAGTCTTTGTGCCTTCAAATAAGAACCATGGTGTGGATGTAAGGGTAGGCGTATGGACAGGGGTAAAAGTTGAAAATGGGAGTTGGCCTCAGTGTTCAAAACTTTAGGGGATTTGTTTGTTTCAATGAAGAAACAAAATCAGTTTCCAGTATGTGCTTTTCAAACAACAGTATAAATAGTTCCCATGTGATGTCACACTTCTGGACACTCCCCCTCTCATCACTATTGCAATAGGCAATAGCTGCAGCCACGGCAGAGGAGTCATTTTTTTTTTCAGTTGCAGACTCGCAGACTATTTTTGACTGTAGTCGCATTGGTGGTTTCACGTCTGGTTAAAGGATGTTGTAATCATGCAGACGGTTCAGAAAAGCGTAGTTTTCACTACATTTCTAAAATCAGAACACAATGAATGACCTTGAACAGAGGAGTAGCGTGTGGAACATAGGCCACTCTGGCTGGAGATCATCAACCGCAAAGATCAGCCTTTGAAGACGTCTAGAATATGCTCAGACCACTTTTATTCGGGTAAAAATAACATTAAAAAAAATTCTGTTAAGTAAAGTTAGAGTTTAATTGTATGTATGCTAGAATTACCGGTTTCATGATTTAGAACAGCGGTCCCCAACGTTTTTTAGCTCCAGGGACCGGTTCATTATCAGACAGTATTTTCAGGGACCGATCTTTAAAGGTGTGACGGATAAATACAACAAAATAAAATGATATGACCGGCATGAAAACAGGGGTATTTTTTAAAACATAATAAACGTAAATCCATTGTGTCCTCGCAGGTTTGTTAGTTGCGTCCTGGTATTGTGTTACCAACATGAATAACACCCTGTCCTCCCGCTGATGTTCTCTGGTCAATGTGGCGATGTTTAAACATTAAAATAAGAGACACCACAAATATAAAGTGCACAAAGAATCCAACTCACCATAACTCTGAATCAGTGGAGCCCTGTGTCTGTTTCTCAGTAACCAGACGGTCCCATCTAGGGCTTCCAGAGACGTTTGTCTTTTACTCATTTTGCTGCTTTGGGGTTTGTTTTTAGCGGTAACGTATCACGTGACTTAGATAAGCGTTCTGACACGCATCAAGAGGGAGTCATTGTTGAATGTAAGGGAGAGAATCCGGTCAGTTTTCAAAATAAATGTTGCTCAGACTCCGAAAATAAAAAAACGGAAATACTGTAAGTTAATTATTCTTTCTCTGCGGCACGGTACCAAATGACCCACGGACTGGTACCGGTCCGTGGCCCGGGGGTTGAGGACCTCTGATTTAGAACATCTTTACTGTAGATAATGAAGCTATGCTATGTGCTAAACCCCAATGCTAATGTTACAGTTAAAGAATTAAATTAAAAGTTAAAGAGTTTTTTTTGAGTGATGTAACAAATAGCACAACACTAAAAATTGTTATGGTTGAACCATAAGTGTGAACCATTTTTAGCTCAGATTGTAATCCATAAACACACTGTCAACACTATATGCCTACATGTATGACATTATTGCTTCCTCAGCCAGTCACCAGAACTTTATTAACATGGAGACTTCAGACATCCTTCATAAATCCGTTGAAACACTGATTGTATGAGTCTATTGCTTTCAGCCACATAGCTTCTCCGTGGTGTACACTAAATAATTAACAATGTCATAGTACGAGATGGGCATCAAGTTGCTGGGCTTGTCCAGCATTTCCTCTTTTTCACCTCATATGGGTTAATCCTATATGTGATCTTCTGTATATACATTTCCCTCGCACAGTGGTGAAGAGTAACTAAATACTTGGATTTAGTTTGCTTTGAAGCTGTCGCTGTCTAGTGCTTACCTACAAACATGGCAAAAATATCCCTTCCAGCCAAGACTTGTGAGAACTATGTATTGTCTTGGCATCCTGACCGTCTCTGGTTAGATTACACAAACATTGCTAATAAGCCAAATTAACCAAGGACATCATGACAATACAAACAGCCATGACAACCTTTATAATTCTTTTATTCATTCCTTACGGTTGTTTTTAGGGGTGTTACGGTACACATAATTCATGGTTTTGATTTGTACCTGGGTTTTGGGAGTCACAGTTTGATATGGATTTAGTACAACTGGGAAAATAAAAAAAAAACATGTCAAATGTTCAATTTTTTAGCTTTATTTTAAACAGACAATAACCCTCCAAGAAGCAGAAAAACTAACAAAAACCAGTAGTGTAATGCTGAGGGCATGTGTGAATTTGTATGACTCTACACCCATATAAAAATATCATGCCACCAAATATATACAGTGAAACACACACTGCCAGTACATGTTTGCTTTTCTCAATATGAACATTAAAAAATACAGTACGTCGCTTATTTTGCTCAGACAAAAATAAAATTGCCCGTTGTTGCTCTGCCCACTGATTTGTGGGGTTTAGGGGGTGCTGTGGCACCCTTTGCACCCCTATGTCACATAGCACTGTTGCTATTGGACATGGTCATGTACAGCAAAGTTGGATTTGTCAACTCTGCTAACTTCACTAAGCAACTGCAAAATTGGCGCAGCATTGTGTCCTGCAGGCCACGCGTCGAACAAACGGTCTGACAAACTCCAAAACAGAAAGGTAGCTCTTTAGTTCAGAACAGCGTGTTTGTTTTAAATATTTTATTCTTGTACTTGATGCAAAAAAAAAAGCAGTACATAGTTGACTATCTCTGTGTGAAAATACAACATCAAGAATTATTAAACGCTCAACACCTAGCGTCTCTATTGTTCATTCATGGATAGCCTTTATTAAACACCTGGTGTTGTATATAACAGTGTTTATTTTAGGGCATTTCAAAATGAGGAATTTATGACCCTTTTCAGAGCTGCACAATATATTGAAAAATTTGTTGTCATGGCCATTCAGCGAGTGTCATATCAATATCGCAAAGGAGGGCTTTGACTGCAATAAATCATAGGCCATTATACTTCAGGAACCATTCGTTCATGTTCTGCATGCTGATAATATATTTGATCAGTCTAACGGACTCTCGCTGGTCTTGATGCTCACATCTGGTTTAGATTATCGTGATGACAGAAGACAAAGTCGGGTGAGGAAAGTGTGGGGTTACCATAAATGATAAAGTTTTTGCCAGATTACACAGTGATATCGTACTTCACGGGTTTTTCTATTATCGTGCAGCCTTAACCCTTTGGAGTCTCCGTAGATCCACCAGGAACATCCAATCTTTCCACACGACTGATGTGATTGAAATGAGCAGGCAGGTCTTTAAGCTCCAGAGTGTCACCTGAAATAGCCGTTCTGGCTTTGTTTGGCTACAGAGTGCTTCAGTTTTAATCTTCCTCTACTCCTTTTTCATCCTGGTAGTTAACAAAATAGAGTAAAATCAAATTTGAGTTTCCACACCAAGATGAAAGTGATGACGACCTGTGACTAATGTATGTTTGGTCTGTTTTTATGCACTAGACCCTGACACCTGTACTGTGGTAGTTTGGTACTGATACAAACACAAATGTACTGTTACACCCCTGTTAGAAGTATCTATTAGTATAGGAATACAGCACAAAATATGAGCAGTTTTTATCTGGAGATAATGTCAAGACTCCTGACTTGGTGTTCTGTAAAACACAGCATCCAAATCCAACCCTAAACCCTAATCATTATAAACATCATTTTAGATTTTTTTATTTTCTTTTTGTTGTTGTCCTAACGAACTAGAGTTTGGATTACCCTGCTGTAAAACTAAATGTAAAAAATGTGGTGAGAGATGAACCTTTAAAACAAACTACCTCATTGAGAAAACAAACAACTAAGAATCTTTAACGGGAACTTAAACAACAATAAGAACAACAAACATCCCGGCTAATCCGCCTAACATAATAAATTTAGTCATTTTGGTTTGTGAAATGTGTGGTTCTTATGACACAAAGGACACAACTTTATACAGTCTGGTGTTTTCCTCTGGGAACTTCTTTACCGTCTCGCGTTTCGTTCCAAAAGTTTGCTTTATTTGTGCACACTAAATTATTGTTTTCACAGAGAGCCGACTCTCTCCTCGACAACACGAAGGACCTCGCAGCTGCTTGGAGACGTTCACAGATTTCCAACTTCCCCGATCAATAACTCATTTGCAGAATGCTGTGGAAACGACGCCTGTTTCCAACTGTAACAACAAACTATGATCTAATTTTGTTTAAACGAGTTGTTTTATAAGCTGAAGCAGTAACACTGGTCAGTATGTGCTGAGAGAAGAGGGAAAACTGCGCTGCAAAGAGCAACAACAAAATAGATCCAACTAACGTGACATAAAGTGGATTGTCTTTGGACTCGTGTTCCTTACATTTAAATTATGTTGTTTAATATCACAGAGTGCTGTATCTTCATTAGGGCTTGTTAAGTGGTTATTTTTTTAATGATGGTAAAGTTAAAAAATCATTTAGAAGAGTAAAAGCATGTTTTTCATCAGAATTTACAGGCTGGACGTTCAAGAAATGAAGCTTTAAAGTGGCTTTGAATACTATATGTGGCGCCTAACTTTCTAATTGTAAACAGAAAGTCGTGTTGGCATAAATGCCACGACGTGGTGTCGCTTTTGTTTTAGGGTATCTCGTTCAAAAGGGGGGACACTGTGTTGTAAAAGAAAAGCTGCTGTTGTTCTGCCCGAGGAACATGTTGGAATTGGATTATGCGTTCCCAGGGAATACTATCTCCAAAAACATTAATTAGCTTTAAGCTCAGGTTTTTCGTCTGCCGGGAGACGAGCAGGATGCACCCCTGGTTGGTGTGTGGCATCTGGTGGGAGACAAAATGAATTTAAGGACTTATCAAAAGTGAGATTGATAGTTTCTGTCAAAGGTAGGTACCATTTGCAACACGGACCACGTCACTCAGTTCAGGTGGTTTGGGTGAGAAGTTGGGTTTAGGTGGAGGCTGTGGGGACAGGAGTGGTGGACTCATCCAAAGATGCAAATATTGGTGTACAGATATTGTTTTAATTTCACACAGTATAACTTACCTTGTAAAGATATTATCTTAAAGAACTCTACATAGTTAGTTAGATTAAGGTAAATCATATTAATTAATGCGTCAATTTGGACTCCTGTTTTTGTTTTGTTTACTGAGATCCGATTTTTTGCCTAATGTTGTTTCATGAATACACTCTTCAAATCAAGATGAGGAAAGGCAGAAAATCAATGACTTAAGCAAGCCAATAAAATGCTGCAACAAAACGTGCACCAGTTATAATAAACTCGTGTATGGGTGAACCTGAATGTCTCCCTCATTAAGTATTTTTGAGGGTTAATTTAAAACGCGGCTCTGATTTTCTTCTCAGCTCTGCCTTGAAAACATTTTTTTTTGTCTCTAAAGATTCAGCTCAGACTTTTTCGGCCTCAGTCAAAGCTCCTTCGCTGACGGCTGTAATTTGTCTAATTCTCACCGTTCATTCTGCTGTTGCTCGGTTTGCTGCAGGTTCACGGGGGCAAAAAAGATCATTTCTCTCGCCGTTTTTTCCTAATAACTCAGGGTGGTTATGAGAGGCGGGCAAAGACACCAGACTGCTAATGAAAAGAGCGTAGGCTGGCAACCAGTTTGTGTATTTACATAAATAATTCTGTCAAATGCGAAGCTACAGACTGGAGAACAATTTTCTGCCAGCCAGGGAATTAAAAGATCAAACTGGTGACACAAAGCTGTTCTGAGATCAGGTTTCCTGGAATCATGGTTTGTATTCCCCAGAAAGCTTTACATTACGACTTCCTTAAACAAACACTCTACTTAAAACCAGGATACTAACACCCCATGTTCTACTAAAGACAGGGGCTGTGATTCTCTTGCATAGCTCATGTATAATCAAATAGATACATAAAGTTTTTGTGTGTGTGTGTGTGGTGGGGATTGGAAAATTTGTCCACGATCAATGCGGTGTGCAGGTATCTCAGAGTAACAGTAAAGTGTAAACATAGTTGCCAAAAATGATATTGTGAAAGCATGTTCTACAGGTGAATCCTGAAATGTTGATAAATATTAATATATTTTAAACAGAACACCTTGGATTGCTGCAGTGTGGAAACATACTCATTTGTTGAATGGAACCTGTTTTATGATCCCATTAGGCCTTCCTCGTGCTGTATTACTGTCTTCCTATAATGGCTTGTTAGATTTTATTACTGCCTATAATCTGAAGGCATTTTAAAGGCGTCTGGTAGATTTGTATTCTTTATTTCTTAGATTAAAGGTGGAACACACACACACACACACACACACACACACACACACACACACACACACACACACATATATAAGGCTTGACAAAGAAAGAAGCTACTACGTTGACTTTATAAAATTTGAACAGGGGATGCCACAAAATTGAAAACTTCCTCTTGAAACTGACGACCTGATCTGAAAGTGTACTTGTAAGCGCACACAATCAGCCTTTCCATCGTCACCATTCAGTTCTTCCAAAGTGTCGCCCGTCCACTCTGCTGCACTAGTTTTTATCCCCTGCCACCAAAGTGGAAAAGGGAATAATATTTTTCTGCCTGCGTCTGTGCGTGTGTTCATTTGTCTGTTGCGTCGGCCCAGTATCTCATGAGCCAGTGGATGGATTTTAATTCAACTCTCAGGAAGTAGCCGTTGGATGTACGTCTACAAGCGACTAAATATTGGAGGCAACCTGTCAGTGGCTGCCAGTGTCATCCTGACAAAAAAATTGGGCACGTTTCTGTCATTTTGGTGACGACTTAGTAATGAAGTTTCTGTTCTCGTAGCATCAAACTGTTGAAGACTAGTTGGTGACTTTGAATCGTCATAAAATGGGTGAGTTTTCAGTTGCGGTCTGACTGAATTCTAAGTGTTTGCAAATAAGCCACCAGTGAGCCTTGCAGCTGCATTTTGCACGGCCAATTTTATTTTATTTTTTTAGAAAAAAAACAATCTGTTTTGTGTGCATAGCTTGAAAAATTGCACATTATTTTGATGCCCACATCATACCCACCTCAGCCTAATTGGTACCCATCTTGTCAGCCGCCCCCATGTAATCCACTAAATCCACTGCTCTCTTTTGTCATCTCACAGCACAAAGTCAGCGGTGGTCTTTCCGGGTGTTCCGGTTTGCATGTGTGGGTTTTCTCCAGGTACTTTGGTTTTCTCTCACAGTCCACAAATATCCATGTTGGGTTAATTAGAGATTCTGATGTGACCTGAGGTATGAGTGTGTGTGTGTGTGTGCATGGCTGTTTGTCTTGTGTATGTCTGCGTTTGCCCTTGGATGGACCTTTCAGGGTGTACCTCTAGCTCGATGCAACAGTTTCAATAAAAAGTTAGAACTTTACCAGGAAAAAATCGTTTCGTACTGGATTTCTGTTCTCTTCTTGATGTTACACGACTTGATGTTGGTTGAAGGCAGTTCGGATTAAACGCCCACTGCTTTTGGCTAAATAAAAGCAGATGTTTGACTTCCTACTGGCTCGTGCTTATGTTCTTGAGCACATTCCTTTGCACCTCCACGCGTCTGCCCTGCTGTGGCCGTCTCAGTACTGGATGTCTATACAGCTGGAGCAGAGAGCAGCGCCCGGCCCGTTAGGAACCTCAAGCCAAAGTATCTTTGGTAATTTTCTTCGGCTCCACTCCTCGTGAACTCAAAACAGCTGGAAATCATTGCCCTGTCACTTTGGCTCAAACAAAAGCCTCGTGGAAGCAAGCTGAAAGCCTGTAGGGTCTTGGACATTTCATCGCACTCCGCCCTGAACTCCTGCTGGGATTAAAAGTCAGCGAGTTCGTGCGGAGAAGCTTTGTCTACGGCTGGTTCTAGGCCTGACAAGTTTAAAGTTTCAGGACCTGTGGGGCTGAGCTCTGATTATCTGCTCTGTAAGATGTAGAAAAAAGAACAAGACACATCCACCAGAACCAGATCATCTGTGTATTCAACAGAGTCATGGTTCTGAGTACATGATTACCATGTTTTTTTTAAACTTGATTAAATGCTGATTCAGCCTAAAGAAGAAGACAAAAGAAAAATTGTTAGCAAAGTTTTGTGGAACACCTTGTCTCAGTGCAGTTGGGAAAAAGAAACAATAAAACAAAACATTGTACGAAGTTCAGAGATGTCTGAATATATTTTGCATTGCTTCACGACTAATATGTAGCACTCCTGTGACCCGTAGCGATTTGAGGTCCTCGGCACATTTTCTGCTAAAAGTGCACGGCTTTTCATGCCAGGAAGTAATCTGCTGGATTTCTCTTTTCTGGGTGTTTACATCAAGGCTGAGTCAAACTTCTCGTTCCAGGTCAGTTGGCCCGGAAAGAAGCAGGGCTGTCCCACAAAGCTCAAATATTTTGGCTGCGGCCTTTCATTTGTCTGCGTCACATACGACGTGAGTTAGAGTTCTACATCATCTGGGTGCAACTCCTTTGGGGGGAGGGGGGGATCCAGTCTTGATTCCTACAAGAAAAAAATAATTTAAACTGCACAGTAAAAGAGCATTTCTATGTATTTCATTTCTATTCTACTTTGCAGCTATGCTCACTCTTTCTGGAGAACAGTGCTATTTCATTTCTGGGGTCACAGTTAGAATGTCTCTGTAAATTTGCATATGCTGCCAAACTACATTTTTTTTTTTTTTTCGGTAAGTTTTACTGAGCTGCGAAATAAAAATGCAGCTACCTGCATCTCCACTGTAGCCAGCGTCGTTGATTTCCTCTGCTTTTGAAATCTAGAGCAGGCAGGAACAGCAGGGTGAAAACAGTGGAGGAGGTTCGAGTCTGCTGGATGTCCTGGTTTGTCCCACATATGGTGTGCAGATATATGCACTCTTTATATAATGCGTGCTGTGATATTCCTGCTCCGGCAGGCGCTATATATTTTTAGCCGACTGACAGCATGGCGGGGATACGTGTCATTCTTCGCTCTGTCACGTGGGCTCCAACTGGGGATCCTTGCAGGAGGTCTCTGCCGCTCCCCATCTGCAATAAATTGGGTCCGCAATTAGTTTTTGTTATCGTTTTAAAGTAAGCGGGGAGCGAGATACGCTTGCTGTGTTTTGAAGAAACGAGTCATTTGCGAGAAACGAGGTAACTTCTAACAGGCGCCCTTTACCGTTCCGCCCCACTTTGTAATACGGTGCAGATTAGAATGTGATTTGTTTTCATATTAGCTTCGAATGTGTTTTTAATCAAAACAAATTCAGAACAGTTTTTGGAAGTTTTATGCTCTGGCCTTGCTTTAAAAAACCAAGCATGTGTTTTCAGGACGTTATAATTTCTGCTCATCAGTATGCCTGTGAAGTCCAAGCACGTCTGGCCAGAATCTTGTGCCTGCACGCTTAAACTCACATGCTTCACTTCATGGTTGTTGGTTTTCCAGATACAGGCTCACACGCTCATTTAAAAAAAAAGAAATTTACGGCAGAAATCGTGTGAAACCAAGTGAGTTTAGAAGTGTGTGCCACCACAGTGAGCTGCCACCGCAACTCATTTCTTATTTTTATTGCACTCCGCCAAGGTGAAGGCAGAGGAATAATGTATTTGACCATGTCTGTGTGTGTGTGTGTGTGTTTGTTTTTCTGTCCTGTTAGTTGATACTGTTAATATGTGATGATTTACTAATCATTTGATCGACATCTACAACTGACTAACCTCTGAAGCCAAACCAATACAAGATGGCCTACTTGGCCTACTTAGCCAACTGACCTCAGTATAACTACCCTCAGTTGGGTAGTTATACCCAAAAATGGCTATAACTACACCTATTTTACAGATATTGAGCTAAAATCTGGTGTGGTAGTGGCTGAGTTCAGTCCCTAACGGATACTTGGAGTGCAGCACACTGCGGCGTACCTTTGCTTGAACTTTGGCATTTACTTTTGGGAGTCAATCCTATTTGTCTGTTGGCAAAATATTTCATAAACCACAGGACAGATTTAAATGAAACGCTCAGAAAGTAATTGTTAGCAGTACATCTACAAGTGATAAACCTTGAGACTCTACCCAGTTCAAGATGGCCATCACAGCTAGTCAACCTTAGCTTACACAAAAATGGCTAGACCTTGGTGAATTTATCAGATATTGAGCTAAAATCTGGTGTGGTAGTGGCTGAGTTCAGTCCCTAACAGATACTTGGAGTGCAGCACACTGCGCCGTACCTTTGCTTGAACTTTGGCATTTACTTTTGGGAGTCAATCCTATTTGTCTGTTGGCAAAATATTTCATAAACCACAGGACAGATTTTAATGAAACGAAATGAAATGAAATTTATCAGATGTTGAGCTAAAATTTGGTGTGGTGGTAGCTGACAGTCATTCACAAAACATACTCTCAAGTGCTAACAAATCATGTAGATATTGCAATATTGCGTGAGATTGCACATAATGTTATTTATGTGGTTTGACCAAAATAGCCTCAACTCCATGATTTCTCAACGTAGATTATTTTAGTGTCAAAGTCTGGCATAAAGAGCAGCGAGTGATATGTATTCCTTCAAGGAATGCTTTAATACTTAAGGTTTTCTTCTGTCTTTGCTCTTCTGTCACTTTCCTAAATCGGAAAACCCTCTGAAGATGGTTTAAATCAGGGTTTTTACATCACAAAAGGTTTATTAACAGGCGTGGTTATTATTTAATATATTAAAGTTAGCTGAGTCTTCACAGCTTCCATGGTAAAATAAGGAATTGCTCTCATTTGTGTTTGGCAGATTGGGGCTTTTGCTCAGTTCCCTTGTAGACTTTTTTGATAGAGAGGAAAGCATCTCTTCTGTTTCTTTCCTCCTGACACCTGTGTGTTGTGATCCAAACGTCCCAGGGACATTTATGAGCCTCCTTTGTGGGTCAGACAGGAAGTGGAGCTCTGACTGTGGTCTTGGACTCAGCATCCTCTGCAGATGTCAGCTCCTTAGAGCTCCCGCAGCCAAAGCATTTCTTCTCAAACAACAAAACCACAGCGGGAAGCTAGTATCGAGGTATATTTAAGAGGTTATGTCCTAACGTGTTAATACCATATGAGAAGTGAATAGACCACCTTCTGGCTTATCACAGCTGAGCAGGCACCTCTTGGCACAGACAATCAGCTCTGCACACTGTGACTGTTTTCTCATTGCTTTCCCACAGCGTGTAAACGATGAGGCAAGATGCATTTGTAATCTGAGCGGGAGCGCCAGAACACACTGAAACAGCGCTTTCTCACCATCTGTCAATAACACTGCAGCGACGACAGAGACAGAAACGCATGTTGTTCTTTGTTTGGATGTACGCTTAGCTCCGTGAAAATCTTTTTTTTTTTATTATATCAACAAACAAGCTGTTATGCACCAAATGTGTACAAAACGGCTTACTCAAGACAGAACCAGTCATGTTAAAAAGACAAATATTGCACTGTTAATGAAAGACATGCTTTGGATTTGACATGATTTGAACTCCTCGTACCTTGTAGTGTTTTCATTTTACAATAAACCAAACGAGCGGAGGCACCAACAGTGATTTAAGTGGCCGCGATGGAAGCTGAAGTCTTGCTTGCATGGCACTGGACAGACATGAGTTGGCGACTTTTCCTCCACCCCCCCCGAGCAGGATCATTAGGTGTAATTAACCCAACTTGCTAATTAAAATATGTTCCACACCCTCCAACTGCATTCGGCTGGAATCACGAGCCTCATCCAGTTAAGTACCTTAATGTTAAACTAAAAAAAAAGGAAAGGAGTGTTTTAAAAATTAAAAAAGAAAACAGATTTAACATTATCATTTTGCCAAAAGTGCAAAATTATGTCTTTATGTAAAAGCTTTTTAAGAAACCTTCTGAGGAACACATGTCTAAAACCTCCTGATTGCAGCTGTGATTAACCAAATGTGTTTTTGTGGTTATTGCATCATTTACCAGGAGAATACAAGCAAGACTAAATTTTCATTGCAGCCCACAGAGGCACATTTATGTCCTGTAGGCTTGTGTTAGTGAGGCATACTGGGACGTTCCAGCACCGCGCACCCCTCAAATTACAAGTATTAAATTAATTAAAGAGAATGACATCGTCACTAAGCAGTAATGCTGGCTGACGAAGGGAAAATGAGGTGATAATGGCTCCAAACAGTACCTTTTCTTTGACAAGAAACCTATCTGTTTTAATTTTTAATGAGGTTGAATGTTGTTACCCAGAATAGAATGCAGATGTGTTTCTTTTCAACTTATTTATGTATAATTACTTATGTATTTCAACTAGATATTAGCATTTTCTGCAAAAATGCTGTGTGAATGCTGACTGTTGAATGACTTTGCAGAAATTTGTTAAAGAAGCTGAAATTGTTAAAGTCAAAAGAAGCAGAACACAACTTAAATTAATAAGATGAGCTAAAAGCTAAAAATAGCAAAGTTGTACATAATAGCAAAATGTAGCTAAACCTAAATAAAAATGTTCTTAATTGGAGCTAAAAGCTGAAATTAGCAAAGCTGTAGCTAAAAGCAAAATAACCATAGCTCAAACTTCAAATAAGCAAAACAGTTTCTAAAAGGTAAATATGTCTAAACCATAGCTGACAGCTAAAATAAGCAAAACCATAGCTGAACGTTAGAATTAGCAAAACAGTTGATAAATGCTAAATATGTCTAAACCATAGCTGAAAGCTAAAATAAGCAAAACCTAAAGCAAATACTAAAAGTCTTAGCACATTATTCCCAATAAAGCCAAACCTTTTGATATATGAATGGTTAAAGCAGCACAAAGTATGCAGATGTAGTTTGCAAGAAACATGTGAAACTATAAACAAGAAAACAATAGTGTGAACGCTGACTCGGCATTCCCAAATAAAACCGAACTCCAAATACAGCAAATAGCTGCCTTTTCAAACACCTCAGCAGCACATACTGTTTTCAGACAATGCCTCCAGCTTCTGCCAAAGTTTCTCCTCACACCATTAATTTTCGTCTCATACCGTTGGCCCAAATACAAATGAGTTGTTTTGTCCCACACTTGCACCTCAGTGGTTCTGCTCACTCCGAGCTGTGGCCGTGACACAGCAAGCAATCAGTGCAAAGCAGGTTGGGAGCAATGAGGTGTTTTGGGGAGCAATGACTTATCCTTCAGGCAGGGTGGGGTGAACGTGAAGGTTGATGCTCTCCAAAAATGTCCTCAGGATGATCATGTGTGAAGCTTGTTGTATTATAGTCTGGTATGAGTTTTATACTACATTTTGCTAACAGACAAACAGAGTTGACACCAATAGCTAAGGGCAAAGTTTTAAAACCAAATCATATACGCGATCTGGTAGTTCTTGGAGTACAAGTTGGGGATGACGCTCAGCTACTACCATGGGGTTGAATGGAGGGTTAATAAATTCCCTCTTCTAATTTGTGAGATATTTAGCTAACATGACAAACCAACACACTCGCTCACTCACTCAGACAGTCATTATTGCTCACCATTGAAGGAGAGTTGAATGTGGATGATTTTGTGAAAGCAGGGCCTGTTGTTTTTAGGGCTGATTAAAAGAACTCTGATTTTAACACTTTTTTTAATGGGCTTCATAACATCAGGACTTATTCTAACTTTCACCTTTTTTTGTAGTTGCAGAAATCTTTACAATTCTTAACACCAAGTCTGTTCTGCCCTGTTAGCGGCGGATTTGTCCTACAGTCAGGATGTTGAACCCTTGATCTGTAGTCAGTCAGCTTTAACTGCCCATCTCGTTCCTGATTGATTACCCTTCTCTCCTTGCATTTTAACTTTTGTTCGTTTGCTCTTTTTCTGGCCTCTTTTAGTGAGATTTATGACGGTCAGATTTTTTTTATTTTACTGCTAGGAGCACACCTCTTTCTACAGCAGTAATTCATTTTCCTGCCTGTCTCTTTTTATCTCTGCCTTCAGACCTCTCTTCCCTCTGAAGGCGATCGGCGGGGATGGGAAATGATGGAGGACAAAGGCCCACGTGTAGCCGACTACTTTGTGGTGGCTGGTCTGACGGACCCGTCTAAGCCGTTGGACCAGGAGATCCACTTTGATGACGTGTGCCACAAGACGGCAAAGCCGAAAGCCCCCATTACTGATGTGGCAGTGGTGATACGGTCAGTGGGCGAGGAGGTGCCTTCGGGGTTTACATGCATAGAGACCACACCAAGTGGCCAGTCAGCGGATCTTAACAATGGCGGCCTCATGGCACCGCAGATCTTCTTGTGCTACAGACGAGGCCGCGACAAGCCACCGCTCACCGACCTGGGGTAAGTACTAAAGGATTCTGGGTGTTTATCATGTTTGGTAAAAACGTTTTGATTCTCTCCTGGTGTATCAAACATCCTGCCTGCAAACTGACACTTGTGATGATAAGTCTGCTTGTTTAAAAATGCGACTCAGAACATTTTTTTTTTTTTTTTTTTTTTCATCCTCAGTCTGGTTCTTCTAAACACAGCTTTAGACCTTACTAACCTACCGAACAAAAGTTCAGACTTATTTTAGTCCGAAACATCGGCAATGTTCTTTGTTGAAGCAGGTAAAAAGAATGAATGTGCCAAGTAATCGGCCTGTGATTGGCCAATTTTCAGCTTGATTCAGATTGGCTGGTCCACCACTGAAATTTTTTTTATTTTTCCCATCAGTGAAAACTTTGTAGCAAAGCCACATTGTCACACTGACCACAGCCCGTCCCTGTGTGGAGGTTTTTACTGAGTGAAGCAGACTGAAAGTTAGTTGTACGTACAACCTGTAAGGGCACCCTGTTGTATGCTTTTTCTAAATCCACAAAAACAAAATGAAGTTCTTTCTGACCCTCTCTGTAGTTCTCCATCAGCATCCTCAAAGCAAAGATGGAATCTGTGGTGCTCTTTCTTGGCATAAAACCATAGGTCTGTTCAGAAATAATCACCTCTTGTCGAAGTCTAGCTTCCACAACTCTCTCCCAGATCTTCATCGTGTGGCTCATCAACTTAATTCCTCTGTAGTTGCTACAACTCTGTACATCACACTTGTTCTTAAAAACTCGCACCAACACACTTCTCCTCCATTCCTCAGGCATTTTCTCACTCTCAAAAATGACATTAAATAATTGAGTCAAAAACTTCAATGCCATCTCTCCTAAACATTTCTATACCTCCACTGGTATGTCATCAGGTCCAGTTGCGTTCCCCTTCTTCATCCTCTTCAAAGCTTTCCGGACGTCATCCTCACTAATCTTTCCCACTTCCTGGTCCACAGTTTCTATGACCTCTGCTTTTCTTTCCCAGTCATTCTCTTCATTCATCAGCTCCTCAAAGTACTCCTTCCAACTTCCCATCACACTCTCCTCACTTGTTAGAACATTACAGTTTCTATCTTTATCAAGCCTAACCTGCTGTACATCCTTTCCAGCCTGATCTTTTTGTGTCATCAGTCGATACAAGTCCTTCTGTCCCTCCTTATTGTCCAGCCTCTTCATACACCTTCTGTTTTGCCTTTGCTGCCTCCCTCTTTGCACTACGTTTCATCTCCCTATATTCCTGTCTACTCTACTCAGTCCTCTCGCTCTCCCATTTCTTCCTGGCTAACCTCTTCCTCTGAATCACTTCCTGCACTTCACTATTCCACCACCAGGTTTCCTTGTCACTTTTTCCTCGTCCAGATGACACACCAAGTACCTTCCTACCTGTCTCTCTAATCACTGTGGCTGAAGTAGTCCAGTCATCTGGAAGCTCTTTCTTACCACCCTGAGCCTTTAACAGCTCCTCTCTGAACTCCTCGCAGCATTGTTCCTTCCTCAACTTCCACCATTTGGTCCTCTTCTCTGCCTTTACTCTTTTCCTCTTCTTCACCACAACACTCATCCTTCACACCACCATCTGATGCTGTCTGGCCACCCTCTCCCCTGCCAAAACCTTACAGTCCATAATCACCCTCAGGTTACCTCTTCTACACAAAATGTAGTCTTCCTGTGTACTCCTGCCTCCACTCTTATAGGTCACCCTACTACAGTCATTTCCACCCTCTTGGTAAAATCCACAACCTTCCTCCTCATCTCCTCTGTTTCCTTCACCAACATGTCCATTCAGATCTGCTCCAATCACCACTCTCTCCTCCCTGGGAATACTCTCTATCACTTCATCAAGATCCTTCCAGTATTTCATCCAACCTGTGGAGCATAACCACTGATAACATTCAACATCAGACCTTCTACTGCTAACTTCAGACACATCACTTTATCTGACAGTCTTTTCACCTTGACTACATTCCTCACCAACTCCTCTTTCAAAACCACCCCTACTCCATTTATTTTCCTATGCACACCATGGTAAACCATCTTAAAACCTGCCCAATGCTGCAAGTCTTGCTGCCCTTCCACTTTGTCTCTTGTACACATAACACATCTACCTTCCTCCTCTGCATCACGTCAGCCAGCTCTCTACCTTTGCCTCTTATTGTTCCTACGTTTAGAGTTGCTACCCTCTGTCCTACACTCTTGACTTTCCTCTTCTCCCTCTGTCTCCTGGCACATTTCCCTTCTTGTGGTCTTCTACTAACAGTAGCACAATTTTCGCCTGCACCTTGTTTTGTCAACAGCAAGTGGCGATCGTTGTTATTCCAGGACCTCGACTGATCCAATATGGTGTTGCGTGGATGAATTCACATGTTTGTTTTTGCAAAAGTGTTTTACGCCAGATGCCTTTCCTGACACATCCTCACCATTTCCCCGGGCTTGCGACCGGCACAAGAGATACACTGGCTTGTGCTCCCAAGTGGGCTTAGCCATGGAAACTCATTCCATGAAGCTCTCAACGCACTGTTTTTGAGCTAATCTGAAGGCCACATGAAGTTTGGCGGTCTGTAGTTGTTGATTTTGCAGAACGTTGGTGACCTCTGTGCATTAAGGCCTCAGCATACTCTGAGCCCGCTCTGTGATTTTACATAGCCTGCCACTTCATGGCTGATTTGGTGTTGTTCCCAGTTGCTTCCATTTTGTTATAATACCACTAACAGTTGACTGGAATATTTAGTAGCGAGGAAACTTCATGACTAGACCTATTGTACAGGTGTACACTTTGGTCACTCTGGGTGTGTAAATTGCTCTATAAATAAAGGTTGATTGATTGTCTGTTTTGTTTAGCAGACTGAGTCAAGAATAAATATCAGGTGCTGAAGTTAAAGATGCAAAGTACTCAATGAGTCTGATGTGCATCATGGAAGTTTTCATGGTAAAGAATACAATGGTGTTGGGTCTTGGACATGAACAGAAAGGTTGCTCTTACCTTTTTCACTTCAGGAATTCAGGAAGTCCTGGTCCCAAACTTCAAAGATCATAGATAATTTTGTAAAACTGTAACACTATTTATGTTTATATTACAGCGTTTTGCTGTATGTGTAATTTGCCTCTCTTTTAGTAATGAATTACTACTGCTGAGTTTCTGCACCCATCGGCTTTTGTATACAAAAGTAATCCTACAAGCTGAAGGGTTCTTAGTTTTTTGAAGTGCTTAACTCTGCCTGAAATCCCTCCTGTTCAGCAGTTTTCCAACAGTAGCTGATTTCTGTCTGGCCAAGGTAATTCCTCACTATGAAAAGTGAAAAAGAAGCACTGTTACCAGTGTCCTCTTCAGCAACATTTAGTGAAAAGTGTGAATGCAGAGCTTCAGCTTCCCACACCTTCTCTACGGCTTGCAGAGGCGAGTGGTGACCACGCTAAAGAGACTCATTGTTGCCTCTCTGACACAGCAGAGCTCAGCGCCTATCGGGCACTGATGCAGCCGCTTTATCAAACAGAATCAGCAGCTTCTCCTCTGTCTGCTGATAGCCCAGAGAGGCTGTACTTCCCAGACGCTGGTGGTGGTGTGTGTGTGTGTGTATGTGTCAGTATAAGTGAGCAGGTGTAGCCATCATTTACATGCATTTTTCTTTGTCGCGTCTTGTAATAGTGAACAGCTGGTGTTCCGAGACAGTTTGGGTTCATTCTAAATTTATTTTTCACTGCAAACCTTTTGGCTCATTATAGTAAGAAAGGCACAGGGGGAACTATTAACATGAGCTTAATTAGTTTCTATTAATTATCTTAAGAGGCTTCTCCAAAGAATGCAACATGTACAAACAAGTCACTAGACTAACCTTTTGTGCACCTTGCGCTGGTGCACCAAATTATTTCAGTTAGCTGCACCACTAAAAGATTTAGATTGGAGTTGTATATAAAGTAATTGACATTAAGACATTGCATAAGCTCAATGCGATCCTGATGCTTGTTTTGTCCTTTTACAGCACTTGTAGACCTCTTCTACCATTGCAACCAGCATGTGTCCAGTAATTTCCTCTGATGCCTGGTCAGGGTTGGGCATGTTACTGTAAGACAGATAAATCTGCTGGACATGAAACCTCACAAACAGGGTCAAGAATGTACATAGACAGTACTAAGTGTGGGTGATTTATAGAGTATATACAATATATTGCAAGTTTTCCCTCTTGTGATATGAAAAATGACTATATTGCAAATATTTAATTTTAGTTTTAACAGCGATTTTCTTTTTAAGTATCTTCATGTTGTTCAGTAAAACTTTAGCTTTTCCCAGGTGCTTCTAATGCATCACAGCTCCAGTCATCCTAAAAGTTGGTTTTGTGTGTTTGATTGTAACAAATCCTTTGCTTTCATTTGTTGTCATCAAGTGGTATCTAAGTGTGATTGTGTGACCAACTGGTGGACTTAATGTGTTTTTCCACACAAGCTGCATTACTTGATTTACACTCTCACTCTTTAGCCTTCTAGTTGACAGATTGCATCTTAATTCTTGCTTTGGAGCTGGATTGTTGTTTAAATATGTGAAAGGGTAGCTGTAAGGTTTACTTTTTTTTAATCCCAGTGAGAGAACAAAGGTCAGAGGTCAAAGGTTTGTGAGTCACAATTCACCAATACATTAGGTAACATTGTTGAATTAAACACTGATACTGCAAATAAAGGAGAACTTAAAAACGTTGTCCTATATATTGTAAATTACAATAAAGCTCCATAATATTGTGATGGTATGTTTTGGTCATATTGCCCAACCCTAGGCGGTTTCTTATTTTTTTAAACAAACATACAAAAAGCTATCAATCTCTCTCTTTATCTTGTTGATAGTTTCTAGCATGAGTTTCGCTCAAGTTGAATCACAATGAGACGCTACTTCAAACCCATGTTTCTATCTGGAAGGTCAGAGCCAATCAGAGACGAAGGTCTGGCTTCAATGTGTTTTCATCAGTGTGTGTGTGAGAGAAATTTAAAAATAAGTAAATAAATAAAATTACAAGAGAAAAACTGCAAAATGTTAGGTGCACCTGTGCAACCAAGGAAAAGTATTAGTTGCACTCAACATATCTTGTTGCCTGAAGCCCAGTTTTGACCAGGGCGTAACTAAATAAATGAAGTCATCAGTATTTTAAAACACATCTGATGGTTGCCTGCTACATACATATGTTCAGAAATGTCTGATGTGGAACAAGTGTAGAGCAATACAAGATAGAAATCTGGTCGGAATTTTGCCATTATTTTTAGGTTTTAAGTTATTAAGTAGCAGAGACGAGGGGCTCTAGCTAAACTAAAAGTCAGTTTCTGAAATGCTGTGTAAACCTTTGACCTTCTTACACAATGAACTATTTGAGGAGTCTGTTCAAGGTCTAATTTAACAAACAGAATGTTTGTGAAAGAACGATGCACTGCTCAGATTGCAGGGACTGCATCATAAAATACGCTGTTGTATAACAGCAGAAGAAAGAAATAATTACTGTAAAAAGCTTTTGAGTAGTATACAGACAAAATATCAAGTCTAACAACTGATCACTTTGAAATCTGTTCTCTAGCCTGCCTTTAGATAGTGCCACAAAAAGCCTGTTGAGTAATGGAGGATAAGTGCATAATGGAAGAGAGATGTTTAAAATTACTGCCACTGTTGTGTACCTTTTGAGCACTCGTTCTCTAAGTGGTTTGTTTGAGGGTCCTCTTGTGGGAAACTGCAGAACTCTTCTGGATTATTATGTTATTATTGCCGGTCACTGCGCCAAGATTCATGATGTGTGATGTACTAAGACCGACTATCAGATTTAAAATGGAATTGTTTCTTAAAAAAGACTCAAGAGTGAGAAGATATAAAAGTGCTTGACTTGAATTTTTAATTAAAACAATAACATAACCTACTATATAGTTTTTAGTGCGCCACTCAACGAAGAAACAATGAGTAGGTGGTGAGTAGAAAGGATTAAATGAATTAAAATAGATCTAGATTAGTTCTTTTACTGTAAAGCTTACATACAAAAGAAGGAAAGTATACAATTTGTACAGTTATTAACTATTAGAATCAACTAGTGCTGGGCGATATGTAAAAAATCCTATATCACGATATGGATAATTTTATATCACGATAACGATTATGTACGTTGTCAGTTATTCTCTGAAAAATATGAAAAAATGATCTAATTTCTTACTTTTTTCAAGCTTTATTTCGAAATGACATTTAACTGAACTTTCACAAATGAGATCTGCTGCATTTTAGTGCAGCAATATATATGTACCTGTTACGACATAACAGTATCAAATGACAACAGACTCCATTATCTTCGGCCGGCTATAGTTTCACTTTTCGCAAC